>NW_010414974.1:48704-54219 GCF_000710305.1 Buceros rhinoceros silvestris
ACTCCTGGGCTGCAGCCCTAGCTCAGGCATGCCAGGTGCTGGGTCAGGACCCCCCCAACCCCATACCTCCTCAGGCTCAATCAGCTTGAACTCCATGCCCCGGCCGGTCCAGGCAATGAAGTGGGCATTGGCGGGGTCATCCAGGAGGGTGACCAGGAACTGCCAGAGCTGCAGGGACCCACGCCGCTGGTAAGGAGGGCCCTCACGGTACAGGGTGGGCTCCTGCTTCACTTTACCTGCCCGCACCAAGACACAGCTGGTTAAACACACTGGCTCTGCCCCTCTCACAGGCTGTGCCACCCCAGCAGGCGACACACAGCAACACTGGGCTCACCCCTGTACAGGGACTCCCTGTGCAGAATCAGGCCATAGGGTCGGAGAGGTGCAAAGTGTTGGGGACAGTGCTGCGGGCAGGCGAGGCAGCTGGCAGGGACTGGGTGGCCGTGATACCAAGCAGCCATATAGGACAGCGCTCAGCAGCTCTCCAGAGCACCATGCCAGCAGAGCTCAGCCTCAAAAGCTGGCTGTTGTGAACCGCAGCTCCAAATCTCCCTCCATGAGCCCACGTCACCTGCCAGTCCTTCTCTGGGGCTAGATTCTTACCCTCCAGCCTCTCTGGTACCACACAAGTGTCGTCAAAATAAAGTCGTGTGTCCTTTTCATATGAAAATCCTAGGGGAATAAGATTCTCAATGAGCACTGGACCCCAAAAAACCCTGCCTTAGCCTAATTCAGCACTGAGATCCCATCCCCCAGCACTGGCAGCAGCCCTGTCCCATTATTTTGGTAGCATCACACCAGCTCATCAGCTGAGCACTACGCAGCTCTGCTCCCCCCTCACCCCAAGGGAACTAGAGGAATTAAAATCTTCCAAGCAGCTGTATCAGGCGCATTATCCCAGATTATGCAGCACAGTGCTGCCGTGCCCTCACAGGGGCTGGCAGCAGCATGGCACCAGCCCTATTTTTAGTAGCAGTGCCAGTGCTGCTTGCATGCAGGCTCTCCTGGGTGTTTTTGGTGTGCTAGGCAGCTCTACAGGCCACGAGGGGGAAGGTCTGCCTGTCCCAAGAAAGAAAGGAGGCCAGGGACACACTCACCATCATGGCTGCTGGGGAAGACACCCCCCTGCAGGTACGAGGACTGGCAGTTAGGCACTTCTGCGATGAAAATGAAGATGGCATTAAGGATATACACCCGAGTCCCATCAAGCAGTAGGCAGAATCTTCCACTGAGCATGTCCTGCAGCCACACCCAGGCATCTCCCCTCAACCCCCATGCACCCTGGGCTGCTGCACACACCCTAGCTCCCAACCCCAACACCGGGGGCAAACCTTTGACTTTGCGGTGGGGGGGTTGGAGGGGAGGGTGGGAGCGAAGACTGGAATGAACACTGGGAGCAAGGATTAAGTCAGCTCAGGTTTTCACCATGTTATTTGGACCCTGCAGGAAGGGAGGCATTGTCACACCTCCCCTGCCATCTGCTCGGCCATGCCACTCGCCATCCCGAGGTTGGGGTATTTTTAGGTCCTAAGGCGATTAGATGTTTTTTTCCATGATGCTGGTGGCATCCAGCAGCCAGAAATCACAGCTTGCCCCAGGCCAGAGCTGCAAGGGAACCCAAGTGTCACAGGGCACACCAACCTGTGGTCATGGCAGAGACCACACCATGCAGCACCTAGTGAACACCTGTTCTATACCCCCTGCTTCAGAAAGGAAAGAGAGGGGGGTGAGGATAAGGATAAAAAAAATGGAAAATATCATCTACCACTGCAGGCAGAGCAGCAGCCCAGCATCACAGGAGCCCTGGGGGTGACACAGCACTCACTGCCCAAGGCTCAACTCACTGTCACCTATGAGCCAAAGATAGCATAGATGACTCCCTCCAGGCACTGGCACATGGCTGCCACCCCCACTCTCCCCAACCTTTCCCATCTGCCGTCTTGCACCCACCTGAGTCAATGCAGTAGTCCCGGGGCTCCTGCTTGATGCCCACGGGGGACTGGAAGCCATGGCCAGGGGGGTGAGGGAGGCCAGGGCCACCATGCTCATAGAGCGGGTCGTGGTACTCCTGCTTGAATCCCTGAGCAGGGCGGGGAGTAGTGGGGACGAGGGGCTCCGACAGCTGCCGGTGGTAGGCTGGGCGGCTGTCCCCTGGGACCCCAGGCTGCAGCGGGAAGGGGTGGCAGGGCTCAGACAGCTGCCTCTGAAACCTGGGGGAACAGCAACGCAGCATTACTGAGGGATGGTAGGGTCAGCCCTATTGGCACGCCATTGGCTCCTACCCTAGACTGGGACCCTGTGCTGGCTCAGTGTCCCCAGCCCAGGGTGCTCCTGGAGTACTTTGGGTGTTATGTCCCACATGCAGCAGGCACCGACAGTTCCTCAGGAGCATGGCCACTAAAAGGGCTCACCACCTGGGGACCAAGTAGGGTTCTGAGGAGCCTCGTACTGCTTCAAGTGCTGGGGACCCCCTGCCAAAACAGCAGGGCAGCACATGGGCCATCACGGTAAAGCACTGTGTGCCTCAGGTGATGGCAGCCCTGTGCAACAGGGGGAATATCTGGATAGACGTGGGAAAAGGGAACAAAACCCCATCCCACTACAGTAAAATTTCTATACATCTATCCCCATGGGGGTGGGGCAGAGCCTCAGGGCCCAGGGGATGCTGCACTTGGGCAGGCGCTTACGCAAAGCCAAATCCACTCCGCAGCTCCAGCCAGCTGCTAATCCGCCTGCGCGGCTGGGATTAAACCTTGAACTCAGCGGCAGGGAGCACTATTTTCAGCTTTAGGTTGCTGCCACCTCCAGCTCAAGCCCCAGTTTGGTCTCTGGGTGGATAAGGGACCATCTCAAGGGGGTGCTGCCATATCCATTCGTCCTCTGGCACCTTGAAAGGCGATCTCTGATCTCCACTCCCAGCTCTCCTCTGCCAGCCCTGCACCATTTGGTTTTGTAACTGGAGCCCTCCCAGCTGTCAGGCTGGGATTACTCCATTTCCGAGCCGTGTCCCTCTGCCCTTCCTGAGTGAAACCCAAGTCCCACACTGGCACGGCACTTCCTGAGGGGTCACAGCCAGCCCACTGCATAGCTCCAAGGCTGCCTGGAGCTGAGCCGGGGTAGGGATGTTTGCCCACTGTGAGTGTATCCCAAGCGTTTCCATAGCACCAGTGCATGGCCTTTGCCAGGCTGCCACATCCAGCCCCATGTCCAAAGGGAACACCCCGCTACTGGTGACATAGCGGGTGTCACTGCAACAAAGAGCATCCAGGAGGCCACAAGCAAAACTGGAGGTTGGCTGTGACCTGTGCCATGCCATTTACTCAGCAAAGCCTCCGGGAACACAGGGGTGACAGGAGACAAAGCCACAGCTTGGAGAGGAAGCAGGGTCTCTCCCTCCGCAACCCTGAAAATCACAGAGATGCTGTGCAACGCAAAGGCAGAGCTAAGGACCAACCCTCATCCCAGGGGTAGGATGGGAATGCTTACAGCTCCTAGCCCAGCAGGGCTCTGCTCAGGCAGCAGAGAGCTGCAGCAAGTGGGAGAGAGGAGAGCAGGAGCCCTGACTCAGCACCATTGCCCACCACCACAGGGACAGATGCAGGAGGCAGCCTCTGCCTTCCTCGCCTTTCCCAAGGGGGACATGAAGGGTCTGCCCAGTGCTCCCAGGACTGGGAGGAGCAGGTCCCTGCAGGGAGCTGCCTCATGGGCAAAAAGACCCATGAGATCCCAGTGGGAAGCATCAACTTTTGCAGCGCTGGTTTCCACAGGCCCCCAGGTAGCAACATCTGGCCCACAGAGACAAGGGATCCCCCTTCCCTCTCCACAGCTTGAGGCCACTGATCCATCCCAAGAGGGTCAAACCCCCCATAAATACCCACAAGATGCCAGCGCTCGCTTGGGTGGTGGAAGCCTCACCTGTGCTCTGCAGGGTATTGGTTTTCTGACATCATCTTTGGCATGTGGATGGGAGGGTGAGGTGGCCGTGGCACAGCAAAGGTCTGCTGCCTCTGCTCCTGCAGCAGGTGTGGGGCTGGTGCTGTCCCATGGGCAGTTGCCTGCACAGCTGGGGCTGCTGGTGGCAGGGCTGATCCCTGGTGCACAGGAGATGCCGGTGTAGCAGGCGGTGTTAATGGCTTGAACCCGGCGGGGGGCTTCCTGTCGTAGGCACTGTGAAGGGGAGAGGGGCCAGGGGCTGATGGCAACGCTAACAAAGACACCTCCACATGGCGGAGGCTGACAAGTGTGACTAGTCCTTGCACCACGACACAAGGGGTCTGTGGACAGCAGCTGCCCCTGCACTACCTACCAGCAGTTGTAGAGGCACTTGTCCCCATAGCCAGCACAGAGAGCCTGCTCATGGCTGCAGGACGACAGCTCTGAGGAAGGGCTATGCAGCTCCCGCTTGATCTTTGCCGGAGGTGGGGCATGTAGAACCACTGCAAAAAGACAGACAGGAGGATACAGGCTCACTTATGCAAGAGAAGGTGATGGGGGACATCACACCAGGGGAACATCCCCATGGGTGCTCTTTGCTTGGGAATCAGGTGCTGAATTACTCCCCCAGGAACATCAAACAACCAAACCAAACAGGATGGTGCGCCAGCAGACCCTGAAGTGCTCATGGACCAAGCTGGGGTGGCAGGACTGAAGGGGAAGGTAGACCTCCCAGGACTGGGACAATTCCACTGGCCTAGGACAGCACTCATAGAGGGGAAGATGTTCCCCAATGGGATGCAAGAGGGGAACAGTACAGGGTGAGGGTGCAGAGCAAGGGCTGTGAAAGGAGAACGGGCAGCTTGACAACAGCCACACATGAGACATGCCCAAAACAAAAGCCCCTCGGTGAGGGGAGATGATCCTGGGCACTACAGGCATTGGCTGCCTCCCTGAGCCGTGGGGCAAGGAACAAGGGGGCTTGACAGCCTGGGGCTCCAAGAGCTTGTAAGCAGGACAGTGACCCACTTGCCCTTGCAGGGCATACCCAGGTCCCAATTAGCTGGCCAGAGAGTTGGCAAGCAGCTAAATAGGAGGCACCTTCCTCCAGCCAGGGTACTCCCAGGGTCCTGTAACTGTATGAGTTCAAGTGGCAAAGAACCCATTAAACCCAAATCCTTCCCAGCTCCCCCAAGCCCACTCGCTATACACAATTTTAAACCAAGTAATATATGCTTAACCTAATTGATTTCTAAAAGCAGGCACTCTAGAAAAGGGAAAGCCCTCAGAGATCTTTACCTAAATAGTGCCTGCAACAGAGAGCCAAGACTAATCGGAAGTGGAGTATTAGCTTCATGCAAAGTCTAAACATGGCCCAGCTACAGCAACAGCTCCAGGACAACTGTTCACAGCTTGCCAGGTAATTAGCTGCTCCCGTAATTTGTCAAAACCTTTAAAGAGCTACTGGCTCTCCTCTCTACCCCCAAACAAGGACCCAGCACAGCTGGTACCAAGGGCATAAACCACCCCTCCAAGGAGGACTTGAAACACAAAGCCCAGTGCTGAGCCAGCACACACCCCC
>NW_010414975.1:0-5114 GCF_000710305.1 Buceros rhinoceros silvestris
GCAGCAGTCGCTCCGCAGGCGAGTGGTTTTGAGAAATATTTGCAGGAGTTGGGGTTTAAGTTAGTAGGACTCTGAATAAGCGGAGTCGTGCCCCAGGGCACTTTATACTACACTTGAAAATAATTACTGCAGGAGTTACTGTACTAAATATGTATGTGTATGTTTATACATGTCCTCAGCTGATGAACTCTGAATATCCCTCTACTGACCTAGAGAACGATCCTGCAGACAGCGAGGTGCATGAATTAGTTTTTACCAGTGCGGGTATCTCTGGATTCCCCTCGCACGCACCGCGGCGCAGGGTCCGGGCGAGCCCGGGCGGTGCCTCTTGGGGGCCAGCGGGGGGACAGAGGGAAACAAGCCACCAGGTCACGCTGGGCGGACAGAGGGGGCTTAAACTCCACGCACGCAACCGCTTCTGTGCATGGTTTTGCCAGCTCTCCAGCTCCATTTTGTTTTCTAAAATATTTTTGAAACCTCACTGCATAAATGACACAGTAGTTTTCACGCCCAAGCTGATGAGCCTCGTCTGGAAAACAAAGCTTGGTGCTTTCCCCTTTGTAAAACCCAGTTCCCTAAAACACACAGGTCTTTTTTCTCTACTGCCCCGAGATCAGTGAAATGCCCCTTCCTATACATAAAGCATTTATCCTCATTTGCAAAATTCTATTATCTACACCACTATTCCCATGAATGCACCTTCTTACGTCACCCAGTTACTATATTTAGAACCACCTACAGTAAAATAATTATGTGTATAGAGCAAACAACCAGAAGGTCACAGTTAGTGTCATCAGATACATCTGTTTAGCTGCCCTTGCTGGAAGAGGGGTGGAGTCTGGAGAAACAAGGACCACCACCAGAAAATCCTTGTCTTCGAAGAGTTATTGGCACTTTCACTCTATTCTTAAACGCCAAAACTTGGGGGTACACAGAGCCTAAGAGACCTGGAGTCGGTGCGCAGAACCTTACTGACTTCTCCAGGTGTTGTTTTAGGCTAAGGCAGCTTAAAGAGGTCTCAGAAAGACTTGGCTCAGCAATGCCCAGATTCACCTGAAGCAAAGATTAAAATGATTCCTTGTATCTTTGACAGGTCTTTTATTTATGTGTATTGTTTCCATGCAATATACATTATTCAGTTATATTTTAACTGTTCCATTTACAAGGCATAAAGGACTAGATAAAGCAGAATTCAGACTGAAAATTATAAAACCTCATAGCTTTTTTATGGCCGCAGGTATGAAGAGAATGCAGAAACGCCAGTATCTGCCACCTCACATGGCAGGGAAAATCTGCCCCAGCCTCCAGGCTTTGCTTCTGTCCAGGACCCAGCTGGGGGTAGGGAACGGAGCCTATCTCAGGCTCCAAACACAAAGGAATACACAAAGATAAAAATTATTGCTGGAGCTATACAAAAGGCTAAAATCTTGACGAACAGTGAGCATCCTTAGCGCAGGGACAGGGTGCAGTTAATATGCCAAAGCATCCACCAACCATGGACTCGTTGCTGTGTAAATGCCGTTGTCTAGCAGCACACACCCATCCCCGTCCCAAACACAAACCTGGACGGGCTCGGGGAGGTGGAACTCTAACAGCCATCAGCCACCGCGCTGGGCACGGGAATCGCTGCCCTCCTGATACAGACACCCTGTGCCTCTGTGACTAGGGTGAACAAAGCATGAGGTGTTTGAAAAGGGAGAATGCACTCGGCTAATTCACAGAACTTCCAGTTATTCACGCAGAATTAAGAACTAGCTCCTTGTATTGCAAGTGTTACTAAAGTGTGAAAGTGTCAAAAGCTACAGAAAACAAAAAGAAAACTCCCAAACTGTGAAACCTATGAGCAATTACAGACTTTTTTTGTCTTGATGAAATACAACAGGACAGAAGACGTACGTTACCAACTGTACTTCACAATCCCACCGAATTGCCATGATTTTTTTTCCGGTGCTGTCCTATCAGGAGAGCATCGCCTGAAAAGTGAGCACACCAAAACATTAGCTGTTCTCATTCCTCTTTATTTGTTTAAATAACATAAAGCTACTGATGTGTCTTTAGAGTAAACCTTGCTTCTTATTGGAACCAGTTGCATTAGCTTCCATCTTGTAAAAATCTGTGAACTGCAGTTTCATGAGACTCCTGCCATCAGTGCAGGCAAAACCTGACCCCTAACCCACCCTAAAATTAAAGCTCACCCTAAAATTAAAGCTCACTTCAGAAGAACCTGCAGAAGAACTCTCACCAAGAGCGGCAGCAGGGCAATTCACAGTGAATAATATTTTAATGGAATATTTGCAGGGGATGTGTACTGTAAAGTTTCATACAGCTATACTAGATTTCATTCCACTTGATAACTTTACTTCACGGCTTTTTAATTGGCCTAATTTATATTACATTCTAATGAAAATCATCAGATCTCTTGATTTTAATTTTTTTTTTTTTTTGAAAGAGGAATTTAATTGCAATTCTTTTCTCTTTTCTCCCTCCACAGCTTTTGCCCCCAAAACTACTGTTTGGTGCCTAAGACTAGGGAAGATTTGTAACAACAGCCCGATGTTGTAAATAAACATGAACTCTACCCAGCTGAGTAGTCCTACTGAAGTGCATAATTTATGCGGACTTTACTCTTCCCAGCTAGGACAACTCCATTACCTTGATTTACAAATGGTTGGAAGGATTGAGATATAAAGTAGAAGTAGACTATCAATAACAGCGCAAGTGAGAGAGAACTCGTGGAAAAGTCCCTCAAGCCTTCTCCATCCTATACATAAACTTCTGTTCCTTTAAGATTTACATATAATACCTGTCGGTATCAGCACTCAAAAGGACCTCAAGAAAAATACTCTCTTTTTCCCATTTACATTTCCTTTCTATTGGACAGACTGTTGCATATATTTTAATGCATTTTCCTCGTGGTAGTCTCCCTTACTGTGCATGAGGATATTTACACTTGGATAGGTAAGAGATGAGGAAATACTGTTGAAACATTCACAAACACTGGCTGAAAAATGTAATTCCAAGAGTTGTTCTTGGAGTTACTATTTTCTTAATAGAGTAGATTTTGAGCCTGTTGAAAAAATGCTTCTGACACGCACATTTCATGTCATTCCGTTCATTTCTTATTCTGAGTGGATAAAACTTTCTACGCACGATTCTGATGTTGCATCAGTTTTTTCTCTATCTATCAGTTAGGCTCTGAATTCACTCTTTGTTTTTACAGGTGACTGTGAAATTCAGATCACAACGTCCATCTTACACCACAGATGCCTTCCAAACCCTGCAGGTGACAAATGCCCTTGTTTCCTATTGCAAACCATTGACATTTGTTAGGAAGTTGAAGGTATTGAGCATTTTGGATGCTCAATAGCAGAAAAAGAGGAACGGTTAATTGGTTTTCAGATGGGACAGTCGTACAGTTCCTTATGGGCTCTCGCTGTACACAGGGAACATGACCTCAAACTTTTGGCTGTGAACTGTGGGGGTGGAGTCCTGACCAAACCAATGTGGTCATTTGGAAGGGAAGGTACAGACGACATCACGCTTGAGCATCCCTTAGCAACCGGACTGAAATGGCACTGCAGCTTTTGAGGAGGTTGTCAGCCTTCCTCGCCACTGGAATAGCCTCTTTTCAGTTCCTACCACGGCTGAGGAGACACAGCAGAGAAGACCAAATTTGTAGTTCAAAAAGTAAAAGTGATAGTGGTGATCTAACTGTACAATTTCCTTTGTTTCTGTTTATAGGAAATAGCCTATTTTCAGCAAGTCTTTTCCATGGAAGGACACAGAGCTCAATTAATCTGGGGAAAACATGAGACAAATGGTTCTTATAGCAACACCTTTATCTCTGATTTACTTTAGACTCTTTCCACTTGAAAATCTAGACTGTAAACTCAGTAACATTCCTCTCTATGATAGCAGGATGAACCAAGAGCTCGGCTTGTGTGTGTGGTAAAAAAACAACAAAAAATACGTCTAATTTAAAGATGGAGGATCAGTGACCAACAAACTACGGGTCACTTCCCCACAAGCCTGAAAATGCAGCTACAGCCCTGCACCTCAGTTATGTCCTCTACCTCGTCCTCACACCTGGGAGATGGTTCCACTCCGCAGTCTGGGTCAGAACTGCTGCATGTCAAGGTGAAGTCTCAAGGGGAAAATAGTTTTAATATTTTTTCACTGAGAATCTGAAACCCTGTAATTGCCCCACAGCTGAATATATGCTATTGTAGGATAATGTCTATACCCTGCTTTCTCAAAAAAAAAAAAAGAAGAAAACCCCCCAGACTACGCCTTCTCCACTCTGTGATTCACTCTAAATTTATTACCTTTGTATGTCTTTGTAAGAAATGAAGATGAAGATTTTAGAGGTAGGATTTTTTTTTTCCTGCTAAGGTTTTCAAGGTATTTAAAGTACTGGAAAAAAACAAACAGTGCATGAAATTATGTTAGAAAGGTGCAGAAGACGTTCCTCCTGTGTATAACACCTCTGAGGATTAAAATCTTATGCAGAAATAAGAAGTAGCTGTGAATTTTTGTGAAGGAGCCTACCTCACCCAGCACTTGGTTTTGCCCTCCTACAGATGGACAGTGCCGTGGGTGAGCAGTTCGAACAGACTGCCCTCTTGTAAAAACAGAGATTACCTCTGGAACACATTGACTCTTGCAGTTAAAGGCCATTTTTTAATAGCACACACTGGGTATTTTTATTTTTGTGTATTGGAACCTTTCTAGTTTGAAGTCTTTAAAATTTTTAGCTTTCGAGCTACAGAACTCTGGGCCTTCCTCCTGTTGAGTATCAAACTGACCAGTTTAAACCTCAGTATTATCAACTTAAACCGCTGTATTTAAACCTCAGTGAACTTTTACTCCTTTAGTTTGTTATATATAAGGATTAATCGACGTTCTGATTCAGACTTGGATCGGTGTTTTTTCCATCTGCTTTGAACACTAAAAAGGCTCCCATGGCCTCTTGCTATGACTCAGGTCTGCTGCTCGCGCTTTCCCTAGATGGAGGCATTCTCCACGAGCTATCGTCCCGCAAAATCCTTTGGACTCTTGGAAGAACGAAACTCGGTGATAAAACGGTAGACAGTTTCAAAGTCCCCAAGTTACCC
>NW_010414975.1:5223-6059 GCF_000710305.1 Buceros rhinoceros silvestris
TGCTGAACAAGGAACCCTTGAGTAATCTCAAGCCCGTTTAAAGGAGAAACAAACAAATTAAAGCCAAACAATAATTGAAAAAGGAAAAACAAGCAAAGAGATTGGAAATGGAGCAAGAATCCAATGTGGGGTTTTTTTCAGCTGTTTCCTTTATGACAGCCTGAACAAAAAAATCACTTCAAAAAGCATTAAAAGGTAAACGGGGCAGGAAACTAAGCCATTATCCACCAAACTCAGGGAGGGCAAAGCAGGGTGGTCAAGTAAAATGACAAGTTTGTCTGTTTTATGGAAAAGGCTGAGCCTGCCTGAGTGCAGTGAAATGAGCATTGGCAGGAAGAAATTAATGCACCACTAACGTATTCAATACAGAACAAACCCAAAACACTTAGGGACAGATACTCCAAAACAAACAGAATAGAAAGGAGATATTTCCCTATCTGCCAAAGAAGGAGAATTTTTCCATACAGGAATTCTAAACTTGAGAGGGATTTTTGTTTTGTTTTTAAATAAAAACAAGCCCAAAATCTACTAATAGAATAAACCGAGATGTTCCTTTAAACAAAAGAAAAAAAAAAAAAACCCGCTGCCTCCCTCCTTTCACTTCCAGGCTTTTCCTCAAAAACATTAAAAGAGACCTTAAGGAACTCACGGAATTATGGAAATAACACACTGAGTAAAAGCCTTTCACCCAGTAGCTTTTCCTATTTTCTTGCAGGTTTTTTTCCTGAGATTCCTTCTCACTACTCATGCATTCTGCACTGCACTTCATTTAAAAAAACCCTCTTATGTAACAGAAGTAGCAGCACATCCTAGCTCGCCGCATAACACATATGGAA
>NW_010414975.1:6158-22915 GCF_000710305.1 Buceros rhinoceros silvestris
TGCCGATTACAAAAAAAATAATTGGAACGAGCCTTTTCTCAGATTCAGTTTCAGTATTTGTCAACATTCACTGCAGACCTACTCCCAACTGCAAACTTTTCTATAAAGAATTCTTCTGCTTTAATCCTTGCTACGCTTGGGTCCCAAGCCCCGCGGAGGCAGTAGTAGTGCCTGCGTTTTCTAAACACCGAGTTATAGTTCGCTGCTGCAACGAAGCACGGAACTCCCAAGCCCTTCTGCCACCGAGGGGGTCAGCAGAGGCAGAGAGGCTCCTGGCTTCGGCAACCCAGCACCCGAGGCAGCCGAACAGCCCGGCAGCGGCCGCGGTTCCCACCGAAGCAGGGTGGGAGCTGGGGCTGAGCGTCGCCTGGGCTCCGCCGGAGCCCGCCTGCTCTCCAGCAGCACGGTGAGCTATCCCTCCGCACTGATGTTATTTATTACCGACACCGCATTCTCATTTTATGGCGATAACAGGAAGGGGCATAAGAGGATTGTTAAAATAGTTCTCGCTAAGTTGTCACACAGGTTTTTTATGTGCTGTAAACACTCCTTCTTTTACATTTTTTAAAAGAGAACGATGTTCAGGCTTTCACGCTCAAAATAACTTTACATTTTAGTGCTAGCAAACCACAATACTCTCAATACCAGGAGCCGCTATTAGACGATCTGCAAGGGAAACAGGACTGTGATTTTGCTCCTTTCTCTCTGCTGCTGAAGGCCTGAAAGTTCTCTTTCAGAAAGGGTATTTTCTCCCATCTTTTTCTATAGATTGAAAAACATTAAGCTTAGATCCTCAAATTACATAGAGACACAGTTATAGAATAGGGGTCTTTTGTACCCTATTTTTCCTGGAAGAATCCATCTGCCTGGCAACCTAACAGCATCATTAGTTCTTCAGTGCCTCGATGCTGAATTAGAGTGCCCCACACACCCTAGGGCAGTTGCAGAGTTTAGACTCCTTCCCAGTGTTCCAAGGCACTCTTTCTGGTGGGTTTGGTTTTTTTTTTTTATGTCTCAGATTTTAGAAATGTGTATGAAATAATCAATTATCTTGAAGTCTTTAGGTGTGCAATGAGAGGTTTCTCTTCTTTATCTCAAACACAGCCAGGACAGACCTCCATCACCAGGGCTGTGGGAATCAGGCAGGAGTCAGGGTCTGGACCCAGCTCTAGCCCCAGGTCAGGCCAGCACCTGGGGTCCAACATGGGGTTTTTGCCTCTATCACATTAAAACCAGCAGAGGTGAAGGATTATCATCCTAGGGACCCAGCCCAGGCAGATGCTCGGGCCTGTTTGAACAGTCACAAAATGTCAGTGGAGCAGAGACAGGCGTGGAGATCACACAGGGGAACAGGATCCAGGAGATCTGATCTACTGCAGATGGTTCGATCCAGCAGAGCCACCGATCCGTGCATGACCTTGGACGAGCCGCTTCCCCTTTCTGTGCCTCTTTTTCCAACCATCTTTTATCTGCCCCTCTCATATAGGTTGTAAGCTGTTTACTTCCGACATGTCTGTGCAGTATCGAGAACCAAGGGGCCCTGATCTCACTGGTGACCTTTAAGCCCTTCTGCTACATGTTTTATCATAAAATAGTTATTAAAAAAGGAAGCGATTTTTTTAACAGTCTGTCTTCCTTTTCTTAACACCTCTTTAACTCAGACATTCTCAGCAACATTAGATGAAAAAATAGGCTCTGTTCAAAAATATTAACACTGTTTTTCTTAAATGAAAGTGCTGAGGAAGCTGCGAGTATTCTGTTGAGTCCTTCTCCCACAGGCCCTCCAGCAAAACCAGGGAAAGCCAGAATCAGCGTGCTTGCTACATTCAAAGCACCAGACAAAGATAATTTTTATTTTGCAAATAGAAAATAAAAAAAATGCCTGCACACTTCTCAGTCTTTCCTTGTACATCACAAAGCACCAGACCCAGTGCTGTGTTCTTTTGCAGGTCACCTCCAGCTTTGCTTTATGCTTTCTGGTGTTACAGTAATGAATTTGTTTTTCCATTGCTCTGTGCATGCTCTCTTGTCTGAGAGTGACCTATTCACTTCTGAAGCAGTTGCCTTTTTACAGCTTAGTCCACACTATGCAAACAGAGAGCAAGCGGTGTGGCAGAGCCCCTGGTCCTCGGAGGTGAGGAGCACACTCCACTTCAGGACCTGAACCAGCCTTGGAGACTGCTGCCTGCTTTCGGGCGTCAGCCCCGAGAGACAGAGCTCCCTGCGAGCCCAGTGTGAAGGAAGATGGCAACGCTGCCCTCGGAGAGCCCCCGCCGCTTTGCTCAGCAGGATCACAACTATGTCAGTGGAAGGGCTGTGATAAAAAGCCCCCTTGCCCCCAAAATAGCCAAGGATCCAGGGATGCTGCAAGGGGCAGAAGATCCAACAGCTTTTATTACCCTGCTGCCGCCTCCAAGCTGCAGCTCCTCTGCCAGTCCATAAACAAGAGGAGTGACCGGTAACCTGCCCTGCCCTCAGCCAGCAGCCCGGGGGTGATGGCATGGGGACATCTGCTCCCCCACGCCTGCCCTGTCCTGTGGGACATCAGGAAGGTGCAGAGTCCCTGCTGGCACCGTCACTCCCGGGCTGAAGGCAGGGTACTCCTGCACGGCTGCATTTCACACCCTATATATAAAATACAGAGCCGTACATTTATTCTGAAAAATTCTTTCTGTGAATTGGTGTTTCTGAGGGATATATATACTAACTCCATACATGTGAGAGCTAAGGAAGATTTGTCCAAGGAACTACTTCCAGAGGAAGTGCTGGGCAGCCACATTATTTGTTTTGTTTAAAATGATTTCAGGCTTGATAATGTCTCTTTATCAAAGCTACACATGTGCTGAGCATGCACAGTGCTGTGTGTTGTGAGGCATACAGGAAGGGGTGGATTTAATTTATTTCTTTATTATGAATATTGTGGTGCTGGAAGGAGAATCCTGGCCAACAGCATGAAATAAAGCCAAACCTTCAGAGGATATTTTGGGGCCTGAAGTTCCTGTGCTGCCTTTTTGAATTGGAATTCAGTTCTGTATTCCTAATCCTCTGTTCTGTCTGGACCATCTCATGAACGGACATGTGTATTATTAAAAAGCTGAGCAAGTAACTCAGAATGTTTGCCATTAATATTCATTTTGAAAGAAAAACAGAGTTTAAGTTTCCTAGCTCTGCTTTCCTTGAGTGAGGAAACTAGTGAGGGAGTTTATAAATTCACAGTTCTGGCAGGCAAAAGGGACCAAGGCAATTGTGACACACCAAAAATAGTTCTCCAAAGTGATAACCCCCTTTTATTTTGTGAACATCAACTTGGCTATAAGGTTTGTTTACATTTATTTGATATCATACCATCCACCGTGGATCAAAGCATTCATGTTGCTGGAGAGACTCCTTATCCAGCTGAACGACCATGGCCACAAAGCAGTAACAGAGCCACTCTGATCTACCTGCACAGACCATGTCCCAACTTTCAGTCTAGAAATAAGAACAAATAACTCTTCTCCACCCTAAAAGCTGGCTTGGAGGGAATAAAAGGGCTCTAGAAAGAATGAACTTCAAACTCTGTATGAAAGGGACTGCATCGTTCTACACTAGCTAAGCTAATCAGAGGAAAGGCACGAAGAGCTGATGGGCACAAGGATAATCACCCAATCTCAGACACACGAGCTACAAGATCAAACTGCACAGCAAAGGCTTGCAAGAATCCTATTCCTCAGTAATCTGTATATGCTTAGTACCATTTCAGAGTAAGTAAAAAGGCTAAGAAATTCCTTGCCTAAGGATGAAGAAAGGAATTCCCATTACCAGAGTTGAAACTGTTGATTATATTACGAAATTAAGGCCGTGAAGCACCGAAGCAGAGCTTTCACTGGACTACAGAGTCTCACTTCTCCGAAGAGTGTCCCACAGGAGGTCTCTTTACACAAGCATCAATGCGAATGCAAATGACTCAGGTGAAAGGTGGTAGAAGCACATAGATTCACTGGCTGGATCCAAACGCTTCACACTGGTCCTCTGCATGCAGAGAAGATGGAGCAAGAAATGACAGTAACGATCTACCATGACTTGAGACCTCCTGCCCTAGTAACAATTATGTAATTGTTACAGTCTCTTCATACCTGAGTAAGAAACCTTTTATTGCATCAAGTTCTCATGTCTAGACAGATACACATCGTGAATGAATCACTACCAACTAGCTTTGAAGACCCGAGCTGAAGAGCACTCCATGGTGTAAGCCACTATCTGGACACATCAACATTTATGGAACAATTTTCTGGAGACAGTTCTTGCAGTACGTTACCCTAGGGTATACTGGCTGTGAGAAACTATAGTTTTCCAGTGGTATCCTTAAAGGACTATGAGAACAAGCAATATAGGCTTAGCAAAGGAACCTCTTAATCATAGAGAACTAAGTCTTAAAAAAACCAACCCACCCAACCCCCCCAAACCAATAAAGAGCTAACAAAAACACACAAGCAAGGAACAAATACACAGAAAAAAACCAAACAGGCTTGAATTCACCTCTTGGCTCAATTATGCCATTGCTAGCAGCAACGAGTCTGCCTCTGCTCCCGCTAGAAAGTTCTCCTTCTTTGTGAGACAGCGTCTCTTCTCTAAATAATCTGAGCTGCTCTTCTGCCCCTTTGCTTTGGTTTCAAAGGTTCTTTGTTTTGTTTCTTTCCCAAACTGCTAATCAGCTTCTCTGCAAAATGGTCACTGTCTTACGAAATTCCACCCCTCAGTTATTCTGAATGATTCCCAGCTTTCTCATTTGTCCTCTTGGAGGTGCTCCTCCCCTTGGCAAGGACATGGGGCATCTCCAACACGGGGCCTATTTTTTAATTCAGCACCAACACTACAGTACATGGCCAAGGATTCAGTAAAGGTTAAGGTGTTCTCAAAAACTGTGTGCTCAAAACCACAGTTTGACTCACATATGCCCCCAAACAATCATACATTAGCAATTATAATGATCTTTAATTAAAAAAAAAGAAATATGTTGCTATTCTTACAGATAAGGATCTATAGAAATACTTGTATAGGTGCCATGAAAGTCTGTTTTTCAAACTACATTTCAGCGAGGGAATATTTACCTACCTTACCTACTTGAATCCTACTCTAAAATGAACCTCTTTGAAGTTTTCTTATTAAAAAAGCTTTAAAAATTAAGCAGTTTGAACTGTTTTTCTATAAACCATATAATCTTCTTAAGTTGTAAAAAGTTAACTTCAGCTCAAATCATTCTACTTGGAAAAAGGCTGTGAAAAAAGCAGTAGTTTGACGCATCTCGTCCTGTATTTTCTTTATATGTAACATCTAACCCCTGATTGTGAAATTTTTTCATGGTAAAGCTTTCTGAGTGTTTATAGCCAACAGACTCTGGCTTTTACACTGGAAAGACTGTTATATAAATGTCACTCTCATTTACATCCTCAGTTATAACAAAGTCATTAATGCAGCTGATTCCTAAGAAACCTTATGTTCTAGCAACTTGTCCTGTCTCTAGTACTGCCTAACACAAACATGTCTAACGCAAAGCATAAGCAAAGCTACATTTTTTAAACCAGGGGTAGAAGCCAAATAAGCACACGGTTCTTGATAGGAAAATCAGTGCTATATTTCCAGTGAGCCATGATCACTGAACTACGTTCTACAGCTGCACACCAATTATTTTGCACAGCATAGTCCTGAAATGTTTGGTACAGACGGACTGAAGAAATGACTCTGGGTTGCAGCTTGGATCCTAAGGTCCCACAAGACGAGAATCTGAGTTTTGATGCCGTGACACTGAAATTCCTCTTCGGAGATTCCACTGCTGTCAAAACCAGAACCCAGAAAACGCTCCTCCTGGTTTTTAATCCTGCTCAAACCCCGATAGTGGCAGCAGGTGAAGAGCTCGGAACTAGCAGATCTGGCCTCCTGCCATGGGCCGTATTGAGATGCCATATTTAGCGCCTCATTCCCCAGTACTCCGGCATTTAACCTGTTCCCTCCCGCCCTCCCATTCACTTCCAGTATACCACTGCCCCAGGTGGCTTGTCCCCTCCCCGTCCCTCCCGCATCCGGAGCTGCTCACGCCCAGCCCGCGCCGCCGCCGCGGGGCACCGCGGAGAGGGACTGTTGGCTTGTGCTCCCTCTGCTGTCCGATGCGCTCTGCAGCACCGGCCCGGGCGGACACTGCCATTTCCTCCGCACAGACAGGTCTACCACCACTACTACAGCGTGAGACATCACTCTGCTACACCCACGAAAATGCTCACTGAGAATAGTAAGGTCCTAACACACACCTTCCACCAGCGCATCGCCTACCCAGAACTCCATCAACCACACACGTTCTGTCTTGCTCTCCTGGGACTGCCCCGTGGGACACGGGGAGCCTCACGCAGCCACTACAGCAGCTAGGACAAAGTACTCTGGAACGGCCAAGCAGCCACAAGTCCCATCGAAATTAATGTAAGAAACAAACACTTCGGCTCCTCTCTCCCTTAAAAGGCCAGGCCCTTTCAGTTGTGATTATTAGTCCAGACAAGTCCTTGCTAAGAGAACAGGAGGCTGTGTTCCAAGTTCGGACCCAGGGATTTGTGCCATGCTTAGTTAGATCCACAGCTTTTGCTTGATGGGGCTCCTCACTCCTTATTTCTTGTGGAAAAAGTGTTTCGGTGTTTCGCACTGACAGTAAGTGTCTGTAAAGTGGGGAGAGGAGGAGAAGCTGCTTTCAAGTTCACATGCGGTGCCATAACAAGGTAACACCTGTGAAGAAAATGAAACAAAACCCCAAAACGCCAAGCAGTGAAATCTCTTCCCAATATTCTTGAAGAGCCTCTTGCGTGGCTTGCAGGCGAAGTGAAGAGGTAAGAGACTCATGCCAGAGTCCCTGAAGAGCTGTAAGGAAGAACGCCGGTAGGGAGTACAGAACGCAAACGAACACCACTATCCAGCTTTGATTTCTGGCCATTGCTCATGGAAAGTGGGGCAGACAGTTCCCAAAGATTAGTCGGAATTTGCCTGTTCCATGGTCCTCGACACTGCTCCTGAACAAGCTGCCTGTGGGAAGGCAGCCTGAGGCAGAGCTCCTTCTGCAAGAAGGTCAGTTTGCAGCTGATGTCAGAGGTTTAACGATACACCTCTTCATTTCTAGCGAGGAGGTTATTTTCTGGGCTGCAAGTATGGAGAAGGCCCGTGGACTTCCAATTACCTAAACAATTCTCCTGAATCCTTAAAGGCAGGGAGAACTTTGACCCTCTACTCGCTGGAGAGCTCATTGCCCACAGTGCCATCCATCCTTCCCACGGGATGTTTTTTTGTGGTGGTCTACAGACTTGACTTATGTCTCAACAGAAAATACACAGGGTGCAGACCTTTTAATATTTTATTTATTCTCTCATGCTCATCCCTTAAAATAAAATGTATGAAGGGGAAAGATATCTTCACGCTGTCTTTAGAAACGACAATTTTGACTGATTACTTTCAGAAATACTTAATTAATATTTAGGATATTACGGATTAGTGGAAAGTTTACACTGGATTCTGTCTGAAATGTCTAAAAAATAAGCCTTTAAGTCTCTGTTTATCTTGGCAAGTAA
This sequence comes from Buceros rhinoceros silvestris, assembly GCF_000710305.1. Taxonomy (NCBI): domain Eukaryota; kingdom Metazoa; phylum Chordata; class Aves; order Bucerotiformes; family Bucerotidae; genus Buceros; species Buceros rhinoceros. Next base: position 13,739 of record NW_010414975.1, read on the forward strand.
CCTGGCTGCGTATAAAAGCCAAAGGTATGATTGACTACCTCACATATTTTACAACTGTTACACTAAATAGGTATTTCAGAATTTACATCCTTACTGAAGAATCTTTAAATAGACTTTCTTATGGGGCTTAAAACAAACATACTTTAGGGCACATTTCCTGTTTTGTTACTATATTTAACTATACTTTAAGAACTAAATCTACTTTTCCTTAAACAAAGATCCAAAACTTTCAGAGCATGGAGATCACAGAAACCTACTGTACTGTTCTTAATGATCTGAAATAGTTTAATGAATGTCCACAAATCTTTATAAAAAAATCAAAGCAGCGAACGCTTATTAACATATCAGTAGCGTGAGTACCTTTAGTCCCCAGACACAAAAGGCATGCCTGCATTGCCCAGAATGGAAAAACTCCGCAAGTAAAATTCAAATAACAATTAAATCCCAGTTCATTGATTAGTTGTGCCTGTTCCTTTCTTCTGTCTGCTTTTAGATGCTGAAAAAGATGATATTAACATTCATTTTCCTCTTCCTCCTCTAGCACTGTGTGGGACAAATTCACAGCGCAAATTCATGCGGAAGTATGCAAACTGATTTTTTTGGTAGGATTTAGTATTCCTGACAGATGTTCAGCGTTGCTCAGCAGCTTTCATACTACCTGTAGTTAGAATCGTGTATCAAATCTGGCACTTGAAGTTAAAAGGAGCGAGATAGCTTTTAAAGAAACTGCTATAGGTGACTGTACTGGGGCTTCCTGAGCTTCTGGCAGAGCAAACCAACCATGCCACCACTGCTCGCAGTTCCCTTTTATTTTCAGCCCTGTTGCCGGTTGATCGCACACACCAGTTACACACCTTCTTAATCCTTCACAGGGCTTTACAACAGCTTTAACATTTTCTTATTGTTTCTGAGTAAGAACGCTGATGTTCCTCCTCCTCCCCCCTAACTGCTCGGCTGCACTTTTCATTTACAGATGGAAAATAGAGCCTTTTTTATACAGTGAAGGAAAAAGAGGATACAGTCTTATAAGCCCTTGGCAGTGAAAGGAATCTCCCCAGCACATACTTTAAGAGGTGAGGCTCTGTTATTGCAAAACTGGTTAGAGCTAGAGAAGTCGGTGGCATTCTGCAGGAGCCCATTTCTCCACAAGCTGAAGAACCGTGGTTGAATCAGAAGTCAGTCACAGCTTCTACTTCGTTTTGACACACTTGAAGGTCCTTACAGATCTGGGAACTAAATTCAGCTTGTTAAACCCTTTTTCTGCAGATCTCTTTCTGTAATGTGTGATAAGACTTCTTCACACGCACGTATCGGGAAGGAACCAGATAACGCTGATACTCAGGCTGGCTGGGTTGGCGAATAGTTTTCAAAAGCATCCAGAGATCAGATTTCCAAAGGTTCCTTCGTATCTAAAGAGGCAGGTAGATCTCCAAAGGGACTTCCAGCAGGGTCTGTGAGGGGCATCTATTTGCCATGCCTACCACCGTATTTGCAAAAGAATCCCATTAGGATATTTGCTGTATTTTTAGGCAACTAAATGCCTCTAAATACTCCATGTTACAACTGAGAATTGGCCTTTTATTTTTAAAAGACAGTGCACGTGACTCAGGAACAGAAGGCTCCAGGTGCACCAGTTGTTGCAGGAATACACGTTCCCACTCCCCGTGCCTCAGTGGCCACCAGCTGTGCAGGGCTGCCAATGTCCCCAGCATGCTTTTTGGAGTTGTACTTCGGGATTTTGAGCTCTCTGCCTGGATTCAGAGAGGGGAGGCCAAGTGTTTATGACTGTTCCTCCCTTTGATTGCATATTTCAACAAGAATCCACAAAAGGATACTTGGGAAGATACTTAATGGGGAAGCTTACGTGCTACGTATAATATTAATGCACAGTGAATGCTAATGCTGTGTATTTAATATATCCAAACAGAAAAGCACCTGCCAGCAGGCACAGAAATCCTGCCCTTATTTCCAAGTACTGCTTCTGAACATTCACTGATTACAGGTGGCATTCTGTGTTTATTTGGCTTTTTACCTCCTTTTTTTGTGCCTAGAACTAACATGTTAACTCAAATCCCCCTGAGCAGCAAGCTGTGCCTTCCTTTTCTCAAAGGATCACTACAAGTCCTCTAACTAATGTAGTGCAGAATACAACTTGGGATGCATGGATATTTTTGCATTTGTCAGGGCATGATTATATATGATTATACCTACATAGATACAGGGATAGATCTAGATATCTGAACTAGAAACAAGGGTTCACGCACAACTGCAAGCACACAGAGTGCACGTGGAGAGGACTGGGTGCTCCCTCGAGCATCCAGGGAGCACACACCAACGTTCACACCCAGGCCAGACGTGTATAGGTACTTCTACAGAAATCTCCTTTACTCACAAGAATTCTCCTGCTGTAGTTATCTTGTGTGCAAATGATCTTTCTGTGTTCCTCATCACTTTCAGAATAAAGACTGCAAAATTAGTTGCAAGACCTGTGAGTATTCACAGTAAATCAACAAACTGTATGGATAAATTTAGCTTATAGAGTATCTAGCCAAAATCCCACAAACTGCTCCCAACTTTTTGTTTTTCTTTCTTTTTGCCAGCTATCTTTTGCAAAGCTGCCATCTTCTGCTTTCTTGCAAATTCATGGTTTTCAGGGGGTTCTTGTTTCTCCTGCCTTCTCAGATTACAATTTCTTTTGTGTTAATTAAGCTGAAAAATTGAAAGAATGTCGCTGACTCTACAAAGAACACAAAACAGGCTTGCTTGAACAGCTAAAAATAGATCGCTCTGTTCGGAAGACAGACGACTCAGTCTTCAAACTATTTGTACAATGCGAATTAATTGCAGATGGCCAATTCATTTATTTAGACCTCTGTGACAGAAATGAAAGTGCTACTGCGACTGGTTCTGGGCATAACGCTCCTTTCAGGTAGTTGGGTCTAGTCAAAACCAGGAGGTAGCTTATTGTTATGTTCTGGAAGTCGATTTCTCAAAAAGTTTTTTGATCTGGTTCTCTCTCTCTCTCTCCAGTCTCCCAGTCTCTCTCCCAACAGCTCGGATTTAAGACGTGAGACTGATCTGCACAAACCGAACAAACTGCTCACATTTACTTCCAGCTTTCACAGTGTATGTTGTAAATCAGTTACAGTCCTGTGATAAAAACTACATTTAATCATGTGAATGTTGTGACTAAACCCACCCAGATTATTTCAGTTGTTTGAAATTAATGCCATTTTTCTTTTTTATGCCTCAGTATTTGTTGTGAATAATATTTTAATTTTTCCTTTTTAGTCTTTCTCCTTAAAAGCAAAAGAAAGGTTAATTAAAAAAAATAATGTTATTGATTTAATGGGAGAGAATTCAGGAAAATCTAAATGGAAGCTGGTATTACATTCTGGCTTTTATTCTTAGATAAATGGGAGGTTTCCAAAAATACCATCTATTAGACTAGGGTCTATAAACTATAGCTGTGAAATAAAAATATCTTTGAACTAGATAAATTGTTTGGGAGACAGAATGATCTGTACTAGAACTTTACAGCAGATCCTGAACAGCATGAGGCCTCCTTTGTGCTAGAAAACTAGAAACGTTGTCATTTGGGAGTCTAAATAATGCCAAGAAAAAGAAACTAAATATCAGAGTCCCTCTTCTCCAACTCCCGTGTCTCTCCTTTGCAATTTTACGACTTCACAGTCTCTACACCCTCACTCGGAGTCTTGCTGACCTGAAAAACTTGCTAAAGTTGATCCATGCAGGGTTGGAGCTACCAGGGCTGTAAGAAAACCTCCCAAGAAGATTCAGGTGGTTTGGTATCTGGCGTGCTGATAGTATCACAGATCCTACACGTCTCTGTTACTTTTTTTAACTAACATAATGTTGCTGTCTGCATTTCAAAGTATTTATATCACATCTTAAAGTCTTTAAATCAAGACCGTTGTTTTTTAAAGGCATTACGCCTTATAAACCAAAAATAAAGCTTGATGCAGAGATTAATTAAATTTTCTGCCTAGACAAATGATCATAATCTATTAAAATTAAAATATCAGTCCTCTCCACGGTTCAGGCTCCTTCTGAAATGCTTCTTATGAAGTTAGTTAAGCTTATTGGTTAACATAGATTTAAAAAGAGGCAGACATCATCCTCTACCCTATATTTTAAGCATATTCCTTTGCTGCAACTTCATCCAAACTCCCACCAAGGTCAAGGGAAACAATTTGTTTTCAAATGATAAAAAACAGGCTATGCAGTTGGGCTACTGCATCCTCCTTCTGGTTTTATGGACCACAAAAAAAAAAAAAAAAAAAAAAAAAAAGAGGTTCAATAGAGCTACAAGCTTCCTGACAAAAAATAAATACTTTCCCAAGGAAAGAAACTTTGTAGGATGATTCTCAAAGGTGATCTCCATCCTGCACACTTTTAATATATTTCCTGAAAATACAGGTGATACCCAAAGCGGAGCAGAGGACAATAAAGCTGTTAAGTAACAAAGGTCACCTGCTTTCAACTACATATATAAAAAAAGTTGAGATATCCTGTTGGGTCAATCCAGGCAGACAGAGATTTACGGAGGGTGATGGGAGGGGACGTTCACAACATTGCTACACACGACCCGCTCCCACCCACGTAATGGAGTTATCCATGCCCCCACTTAATTTTGGTGGAAAACTGGAAAAATTCTTTGGCCACAAGTGTAGTGGAGGAGATGGCTGTTGTCCTTCAAGACATCTAGTAAGGAAACTGCTACTGGGGGAACACTGTCAAGGCAGCAGCCAGCATACACCAACCAACTAATGACGAGAGGCTTGAAAAGGAAGAGCACCAAAGCTCCTAATTTTTTTTTTATTTTCCACTGTGGATTTTTTTTTTTTCGTTTATACTCTGCGGTGGGGCAGACTCCTTAGAGATCATGTCCTAACACAGGCACATCTACCTCCTCTCAAGAGAGAAATATCTTTGTTTACTTAAACTATTTTTGTTAGACCTAGTTTTTGCTGGTTCTAAAGAGTTTTGCCTTGCTTGTAAACACCAACATCTTTGTCAGAAGCACCACCTTTGAGTGCCCACAGAGCATCCTGGCAGACCTTATAAAGGTGACACACACACATGTACACATACGTATGTACGTTCACTGCTTGCTGTGGTGAATCATGTCAGCCAAGGTCTTTCTAAGAAATACAATCCTTTCGAAGCATTATCTATTAGAGGACAGCAGGAGCAAAAAATTTTTGCAGCAGAACCAGAGCAGGATCCAGGGCTGTGATATAAACCAGTGCATGTATCAAACGCTGGGGCTGCAAAAGAGGAGGCCTGGGTCTCCTCAGCGCTTTCTAGCCCTGGTAGGATTTGCAAACCCTCCAGCATATCAGACACAGTACCCCATGCAGAGCTGGAAAAGCATTTTTTACAGACAGTGACAGACCCTGACATAACACAAATAACCAAAGCACCGACCCAAGGGTGATTTCACTGCGGCTGCAAGTGCTCCATTGAAGACAGGGCTAAAAGGGTTGAAAGTTCAAGACTGTGGATAAAAAGTATATGAAATGTATATGAAATATCCCCCACCTACACAGAAACTGTCTGCCCTGCAACTACATACCCTAGAGAGGAACCACTAAGGGCAAAAAAGTAAGCAAAGTAAATTAATTGTTGAAACAATATTCTGTGGGCTAAGTTACTATGAGAACACATTTCTCTGATTGCAAAGGCTGCCCTGCATTTGTAATGAGGAGTGGTTAAGTGTCTGTAATTTATTAATTTCTTGCTAGGACACCACAAGAAGGTACAGTTTACTCGTGAACAGCTCAAAAGCAAGCACACCAACTCACTTTCCAGCAGTGAGATCTTCGTTAGAAAGCCAGAAAGGGATTTTTTGTTGAAGTAGCCTTTAGTGGGTAAAGATGAAAGTTCAGTGTCTGTGTTGTCATTCTGATACTCCATGGGGGGGAAGGAAAAGAAGAGAGTGACAGCAAGTCAGAGAGTACTTAAAGAGTGCTTTAGCATCTTTTTCCCAAATTTGTAACATTTTGGGCTAGCAGGGATTTTAGTAGACCTTCTTTCTAGCACTTTGACTATATGTTCTTGAACAATTTTTAAACCCGGAGGACAGCTAGAGCTTAGCACCTCCCCGGTTGACAGCACAGTAGGAGAAGTGCCAGCCCAGCACTCTCCTCTGATCAGATTTGTCCTTTCTCTGGTGCCCCACGCGGGCTTATTGGAGCATCTCTGCAGCTCCTGAAGGAGAATGAAGTCAGAGAGTCTACACCAGCTCTTGCATACCTACAGCCCCCGTCCTAGCAGAAAAGCCTGTCTCTCTGGATGTAATTAGAGCTCAAGAAATAGCCTGCCTGTTAAATCCAGATGACAGAAATGAGGTTCTGCTATTTAAAAAAAATATAATAAAGGAGAAAAACCTTCTTTGTACAGACCACAAGATTTCTCGAGTATTGAAAATCAAGATATCCCACTCTTATTCAGGATGACTGAGGAGCTGCAGCATTTGTGTTCCATGTTTTCAAAGGTCACTGCCTTGTTTTTCTTTCCCCATCAGGTTGCATGAAAGGAGCACTTTCTTTCATTTTGTTGAAAATCCAAAGCATCAAATAAATATCAACATGGTTAAACTAAAATAAATCTATCATCCTGTAAGTTTTTTAATAAATCAATATATTGTTATGTTTTGAAATGGTAGAAGACAAATACCTCCCCCCTATAATTCAAAACCAGCCTTAACCAATTACTTCAAACTTCTCCCCAGACAAGACACATCTCCTTTGGCTCAATGTTTCACATGAGAATTTTCAAGCCAGAAAGAGTTTCCTCCACAGGCAAAATTGGAAATGAGATATTAAAATCACCCTAATGATAGGTACTGGGTTATGCCTTTCAACTGTGGATCCATGCCCGCATCTCTAGAATTGTGACAATATTTTTCCAAGCAGAGTATCATGTTGTATGTAACACTGAAACTTCCTGGTCTCTACTCCTTCTCTGCTGCATGGTTACCATCTTATTTTTATAAGCATTCCATTCTGGGGCTGGCCCTTCAGCTTTGGCAGAGCCAGGCAGCTTCTGCTTTAAAGCGGCTCTTTTGCAACTAGCTGCTGCTTGCTGCAACTCTCTTTTCCAGCCAGCAAGTACCTGCAATGTTTTCCTCTCCAGTTACTGGGAAAATGGCACATTCTCACAGGTGCTGCTGCCCCTAGATCAGGGCATGTGGTGGGAATAACCAGCAGCCACCTGGACCACTCAAGGAATTGCCAGGGTGGGTTTCACTACTGGTTTCTTTTTTGGAAGGGCTGCAAAATGGCTGGTTTTAAATATGTTCACAGAAAAAAAATTCTATATTCACATCCTGCTCACGCTGGCACTCCTGTTGCTGGACTAGTCATGCTTGCATCAAAGGAAAGTTTTCATTACCACCCCAAATCAATGGAAAAACTTCAGGGGAGCCACAAACAACATCCCCAGGCACTTCTGAACACTTGCTGGCTCAAAAATAGTGGTCAGCAGGGCAATGGCAGCAAACTTGGCTTAATATTTTAAGCAAAGTAACTACTGTATGATTCAGCTTTACTTGGGCTGTTCGGTAGCGAGAATCTAGCCCCTTACAAATAGTAATTAATGTTCTATTTTTTCCTTATAAGCAAACCAACCAAATCCCCAAGGAGTGGATTTAGAGCACCCAAAATGCTAAGCAGGAGGGGAGGCCTGCCCATCCTGGGCTGCCAAATTGGGAGCCTCGTCCGTACAACTCCTTGCCCACAGGACAAAGCAGCTACCTTGTCCTAGAGGTAGACATGGTTGTTTCCTTCCCAGTTTCCTCAGCCTTTTAATTGCTGTAGTTAAGTCACACACACACATACACCTAAGTGAGCACCGACCAAGAGAAAAACTCCCCCATAGTCCCAGAGGCACCTCAGCCTCCTGAGCCCTCAGGACATTTTTGGCTGATCCTTACTCCAGATAAGGCATCTGCATCAAGGCAGTAAGTACATCATGGATTTTTAGCAGAAGTTGCTTGCTGCTCTGGCAGGCAGTAATTAGATTATGAGCATTACAGAAATGACAGGCTGGTTGTCTACTTGCTGTACGGGCAGCCTGCAATGGCTTGGATAAGAGCAAAGCATTCAGATTAGTATAGGGATGAGCTCAGTATAAATCCAAGTAATACCAGAATAATACGTATTAATAAATAATGCCTCTGAACCAGCACATTTACTCCTGCAACGCTCATCCTTATCCGCTCCTGGCTATCTCACCAAACCACCAACGCACAATGTCCTGTGTATGGGGCCCTCTGGTCCTTCGCTTTTCCAGAGCATCTCGGCATCGCACCTTCTCCCATGCTGTACCCCTGGTTCACACTCCTCTTACAAAATCCTAGACAGGTGGGAAAACGCTGGGACCCTGCCTTTATAAAGGCTGCAAGCGTACCTTGCAGTGGCCACCACGACGACAGTGTTCCAGATACTGGCACACAAACGAACATAACAAGCATTCAGCTTTGCTTATACAGTTCCCGTATTCAGCACTGCCACAACACACAGCTTTAAAAATTAGAGCAGGGTTTTCCCATATATGGGAACGCTGACCTGCCACTGCTGCACCAGCGCTGACCCGCTCCCTGGGCAGCGCACACGAGGAGCCGGAGCCTTACAAACCCGCCTGCCACTTTGTCTGTGCTCCATGGACAGCATGGGTGCTCCCTTGAGCGGTCTGAGGTGACGCTGCTTTGCAGAAAGCCTGTAGCCATGTTATCTCAGTCCTGAGTTCACTTGCCAGCCTGGCTGAACCCCTAACTGGTATGTGTTTCCAGCCCTCCTATCTAAAGTCACATTTGTTCATCCATTACCCCTGTGCCTAAAGCAGGGCTGACACTGAGGTCTAAGCATCTGCCTCTGGGTTCGGGCTTTACTCCTTTCAGAGGCTCCCTGGGGCCCACCAGACTTGGGAGCTCTGCCTGAGACCCCCATATTGGGTCAAGGGACCCCGCTGGGCCAAGTTTTGATACCCGTGTGTGATGCATGAAACCCCGAGAGTGGCTGCCTGTAGGACAAGCACTTACAGACGTCTCCCTCAGGCTGTGCGAAAGCCTTTGAGCAAGCACGTTGCTGCAGACCTCGTGGCTGCGGAGCCCCCAAAGGAGAGTGAAGGACCACGCTCAGGGGCTCCCTC
>NW_010414975.1:23002-25171 GCF_000710305.1 Buceros rhinoceros silvestris
GTGTTTGCGAACATTCCATTGTTTTGAACGTATAGAAAGCGCAGAGAAACGAGTGCCAGCGACCGCGGTGGAGCAGCCAGGGCCACGGCTGGCAGCTGGAGAGTTCTCCCTGGGAACAGTTTCTTCCGTGGGTTTGGTAACGCACGTTGCATTTAGTTCTTTTGACTCAATCAGACAGACTATCTGCTTACAAAATCCTAACTCTGGGTAACTGTATGAGCAGCAGTGTGTATTTATAAACTCCTTACAAAAAAAAAAAAAAAAAAGGCAGGATGAGCAGGGCTGGGACTATCCAGCTGCAGCTCTGGTTATGCCAGACAGCTGCTCTGTCAAAATTGCTGGGAGAAACCTCGTTTCTTTGCAGGGGATGCCCTTTGATACTCGGCAGGAGTCTGTTTTGGCAGCTATATGCTGCCTAAGGGAAAGATCTTTGAGAGGTGAGTTTTTAAGATACCAGTGGTATGTGCTGGATACCTGGATACGTACTTCTGACTGCGTGGGATTTGCAGGGGGGAAAAAATCCCGAACAAAACCCCTGGGTAAGCGCTATTAATCACAACATAATCATGACTTTTTTTCCCCCCCAGCTGTCAGAATCAAGCAAATCAATCACACGTGAATTTTGATCTTCCCAACACACATTTTATACTTGGCAGGTTTCAGGGGAGCTGGGGCAGGGTGGTGTCCTGTGGGAAGGAGACCCACCAGCAGCTCCCCATCGACCCCCTCAGCTCAGCGCGGGGCTTAGAGCTGCAGAGCTAGTGAGCAGGAGCAGAGACTTCCACAATTAAAACGAGAATCTCAGCAGACTAACAGAAATGACACAGTCTGAGAGAAGCAATATAAACTGTAGGTTGGTAATCTCTCTCAGTTTTGTTATTAACATGGGAACAAACTATTTAGGTAACTGAAAGCCGTGCATCACTTTAGGAAACGTTAATTACATCAGTGGTTTTACTGTAATAAGTTTCTTTTTTTCCTTTCCAGATTTCTAAAGCCTTAGGAATATTTCAAAGGGAATCCTTCCCAAATATGCAAACAGCAAGTCAATACTCTGAGTTTTTTTGCCAAGCTTCCTTTCCCCTACTTCTCTCCCTCAAGAAAATATGATTTAAAATACATTCAAGTAAGTAGAAAGGGACTAGAGTTTAGCAGGTCTAGTATTGCCAAATAGTTACAGATAATCAAAATTGCTGCTAAAGAAGTCATACATTTCCTCACCCAGTGTGGCCTCCTGATGTTAATGTGCTCTCTTTTAATAAGAAGTAATTTAAATGTCTGCTCCTGCTATTGCACGCAGGAAAGAGAAGTGCAGGAGCTGGGAAAGTGCGAGCCGCTCTCCAGCAAGCTCTGGCTGAGACCGTTCCAGCGAGCTGCGAGTCTGCTGGTTTGAGACACTCTTTGGTGGGTTTTACTACTTGAATTGTGTCCAGAATAAGTTGGGTTCCTGTTCTCTCACCAAAGACCCCCAGCATTTTCTTTGTTTTAATGAACTAGCTTTCCCCGGGGAAGAAAATACGAAGGACCAATAACATGCCATAATTGGTATCTCACTAATTGCATTCCTTCTTTTATTTAGAAATGCTATGCTACAGGTTCTTAGAGTATTAGTTTCCCATGTGCTCATTTTTTGGTATCTAGAAAAATGCTAAAAATCTATTTAAGATTTCTAAATTTCTAATCATGGTTGCTGCTATCAAATTCCCTGCTTTTCCTTTAAATATAGATGTTGCAATTGCATGTTTAATGCTATGGCTAACAGCTCATATTCAGGACAAAGCTGACTCCTCAGCATCGAGCCAGTATAAATGCACAGAATAATCTTCAAATAGATGTAAAGCAGTTCCCTGCATCTCCATGCCTTTTAACAGTGAGTTGGGAGTAGTGCTGACAAAATTAAGTATACTGATCTGATAATCACGTAACACTACTTACATGAAAAATTGGACCAACTCTAAATTAATTTTAAAAACTACATCGTAATTATGAAAAACAGTAACTATATCCAACTTACTCATCTATGTACAAATTTGTAGCTATAGTATGAGGAAGCAACATACTATCCAATAATTTAAATTAACACATTTTATTTATGCCACCTTGAACTCAGTGCGTTCAGTCTAAGGTGGGGGGGGGGGGGGGCTGTTTCAAAGGAAAAAAAAAGATATC
>NW_010414975.1:25229-27217 GCF_000710305.1 Buceros rhinoceros silvestris
GGGGGCAGTTTCCAAGGAAAAATACAAGTTTCAAAAAACTTGATTCAACACCCCACCCTCCTTCTTTACTGTGATAACAAACAGTAGGAAAAGTTTACCAGGAAAAATAATAATTACATTTTTAGAGATTTTTGGCTTGCAATTACTGTCTTTACTTTTTTCTAACAAAATGTAGTTCTTTTGTTAAGTTTCTAGAGAACAGTATTGAATTTCTTACCATGCATCCAAAAATTCTACCACTGTAACAATCATTCTGAACAAATGAGGACTGCAAGACCCCAGCTGAGACTTTCCAGAGACAGTCTATCTTTACACTGTCAAAAAGTGACTAATATTTTACGTGTTCTCAGAACCCTCTAATATATTCCCTGTACAAAATATATACAGTTTACCTGACAGTTTAACAATAGAAGTTATCCCTTTCACATAAAATGGTAAGGTACTAATGCACTCTAGATTCTGATACTTGCAGATATTTTTACTATTCTAGAGGGTAGAGAAATACCCCTGAGTGCTGAAGTGTGTGTTTGCACTCTATGAACAACATCCTCACCACCGTACCATTGGCAGGAGAGGGGTTAAAATTTTATTACGTACAAGTAACTATCACAGGATTGATTTCATACAAGCTCGGGCAAATAAAAAAGTACAGTCGTGGAATTCTGTTATCTAAACCAACATAATTCCAGGAGTTAATTTTAGCGAGCTGTTATCAATTATCAGCACGAAGAGACCCACCACCTGCGTTCTCAAACATCACAAAACATGAAAGCAGTTATGGAGCGGAACAGAGGAACTCGAACAGCAATGTTAACAGTAACAACTGAGCAGAGCCACGTGTAGGAACACGGGAATTTCATATGCTATAGGTAGACACATTTATACTAGTGGAGTGAGAAAATTTTTCTCACTTTTTTTTATTTTCGCTCCTGTACCACCAATGGAATTAGACATATATAATAAAACACTCCATTAACACAATTAAAGCAATAAATGACTAACCAATGCATCACTATTTCGGAGAATCAAAATCTTTTTTGCCTATGCTAGGCAGTAAAGTAAAACACTTTAAAAATAACTCTCATCTTGTGAATCCTCATCCTAACCCCCTTCACAAGATTTATAATCTCAGTTTAATTCTCTGCAGACTCCTAAGGGATTCATTTCAACTACATTTGAGCTGTTTTCTCCTAGTTCTGACTTAATAAATTACGAAGGGCAACAAATATTAAGTATGTAAAAAGGTAACAATTTTAAAATTACAATTCCTGGCAAAAACACTCTTTAAGTGTTAAATTCCCCGAAGAATTGAAATGGGCACGATGTATTTCAAGCATCTGACTATTAGTCAACTATTGTTAAAGTGATCCAATTATTAAATAGTCGAGGATTATTTATTTTACTTATATAAACTATCCCTCTTTGCTGGGTCTGGAATAAATTAACACATCCACATGTTTCTTTGCTTACTATGCCAAGAAGAATGACTAATATTTTTCTATAATAATATTTTGATAAGAAAATTAGTGTTCAGTTTAGATTCATAACAGGAGTTCCTGCATCATTTTTATGTGCTGAATCAAATGTGAAATAATCAAATTAGAAGGATTTGAACAAACTAATTTAAAAACACATCAGCTTTGCTCCATTACAAAAACTATTTTTTTTAGCCACCCTATCAAATGAAAGCATATTTGTGCCTTCAAAAATACACTGGTTAAAGGATTTCGACAGGCTTCATATGAAATATATTTAAACATCAAAACTAATTTAAAATGATCTAGAGGAACAAGCTGTGGAATGTCCAATCCTTAAAAAACAACCCCCCCCAAAAAAAGTGATTAAACACTGAGGGCTTAGCTTGCTAAACACAATTAAGGGCATTCGCCTCCGTCCTCACGTTGCGGGACCGAACGCCCTCCCCTTCACCTCCAGCCGTGGCACAGGCACTGGCAGCCACCTGGGGGGCACCGCCGGCCCTGCAGAGA
>NW_010414975.1:27379-27673 GCF_000710305.1 Buceros rhinoceros silvestris
CTGCACCGGTCACGACTCCGGACAGAACCTGGGGTCCCCCCCCGCGTGGCGTTCGGTTTGGGTGTTGGTTAGCAGAGGAGCTCGCAGACACTGCGGGCCGGGCAGGCCCGGGCACAGGGCGGGGGGCTGCGCCGGGACCCGCTGCCATCCCCACCGGGGCATCTCCTCCATCCGAAGCCAGCAGCGGGAACGAACCAGAGAGGGGACCTTACAACGTGCACCCCTGAAACACCCCCTGCCTTTAACTTGGGCAGTAAGGAGCCAGGTGGAAAGCTTCTGCTGCTAGTCTAAAAA
>NW_010414975.1:27903-28214 GCF_000710305.1 Buceros rhinoceros silvestris
TGGTGGGGCAGCTTCAGGGACCAGGTCTGCCTGTCTGTCACAAGAATTGTTTCTGCCTCAGTTATCTAGTCCAGTCAAAACAAGCGAAGTTTACAGCCAGAGCCGCGAAAAGACTCTCAGCAGCTTTCTGCACGCCCTCCGAAGGGTCCCCCCGGCACCCCTGCCCCTCTTCGGCCCTGATCCCCTCCCGGTACCACCGGCACAACCGGAGCCCTCAACACCTCCAGCCCCAGGGGAGAAGGGACCGGCCATCCCTTTGCTCCACAGAACAAGCTCCTGAAGGTCTCTCCGTCCTCTCCTATCGCCCAGTT
>NW_010414976.1:0-403 GCF_000710305.1 Buceros rhinoceros silvestris
ATTACAGCCCTCCGAGGCTGTTTACTCACCCAGCTGGAGACAGTTACAGAGTGAGAAATAATGAAAGAGAAAACATGATTTTCCCCTCTGCGGTTTCTATTTGTGTAACCATATGTCACAGCTCAATACGGCAGCATTTTTTTCTGCTTGATTCCGGGAAAAGTTGAATTGATTTTTTCCACAGAGTGGCTATTTTTTTTCCCCCACTTTTTTCTTTTCCTGGTGCGGTGTTTGTATTTGTTTTCCCGTGCAACTCGCTCATATTCAGTCTCCTCAAAGTCTGGCTTGTCCCAATAACTGTGAGGGTTTGATAGGACTGTTCTCAGCTTCTTTTCAAATACCTGTCACGGGGCTGCGGGGAGAAGAAACAGCTGAAGACAGGCTGGTGAACAGACCACCAGAG
>NW_010414976.1:577-1146 GCF_000710305.1 Buceros rhinoceros silvestris
GCGAGGTCTGCAAGGGGAGCCGAGCCCGTGTCTCTCGCAGGCTGCGGCAACTTTGTACGGGGGAATAAAACATACCGGAGTTTTCCCCAGCAAGGGAAGGGAGGGTTAGCTGGGCGATAACTGGGACATTTTTTGCAAACAAGGCTGTCCAAGTGCTTTGCCAGGGTAGTAGAGCATCACTCCTGCCCTTTGACAAGTAGGGAAACTGAGGTATGGCTGCGGCAGAGCCCAGCACCCCCAGACGTCTGTCCCTGAGCGGAGTTCTAACCATGGGAGAAGGAGCTGGAAGGAGGCAGCCCAGCACGCAAAGGAGAAGATCTTGGACCAGCGCAGCCCTCTCCCCGAGGACAAGCATTCGCCCTGTGCAGCCTGGATGGCGTTGGGGAGAGCTCGGCACGCACACCCCACTGTGCCCGCCCGCCGCGCGTGCCCTGGGGAGGGCAGGTCCCTGCAAGGCCCCTCTCCCATCCCGCCGGGGACCGCACATCTTCCTCCTGCAATTATCCCCCCAGCTTCCCCCAGCACGGCATCTCGGCTGCCGGTGTCTCTTCTCCTGCCATGCCCCCCAA
>NW_010414976.1:1178-2716 GCF_000710305.1 Buceros rhinoceros silvestris
CATCTTCCCCCTCCAATTACCCCCCCAGCTTCCCCCAGCACGGCATCTCGGCTGCCGGTGTCTCTTCTCCTGCCATGCCCCCAGAGCCTGCAGACTATTGTTCGGAGGTCTTGGCACGCTCCGCTCACGCGTTTCCCCTCAGAGCGCTCTCAGCCATGGGCGTGCAATGTATTTTTTTGCCCTAGCAAGTTCCCCAGCTTCATAACATCCTCTTCCCGCAAGATACATCATTTTGGGAGAGCAATTATTGGAGTGACCTCATCCATGTCTGTGGCATGAGGTCACCAACGTTTGGGAGGTGAGCACCTAGCCCGGTCCAAACGGGGTGTGCCAGGGAGCTCAGCTCATCCCGAACCGAGGAAGCGGGCAATTAATCGTGGCATAATCCCCAAGGGCCAAATCAGGTACCGGCGCGTAGATGTGGCACTGGTTGGCGTAAGAGACTGAACGGCACCGATTACCGATATCCCTGCCTGACACACCTCCGTGGGCTTTGGGTGGGCTGTGCCGGGGCTGAATTTTGCCCCTTTACGCTGAAATAGTATCGTATCTCCCTCGCACAGCCCTCCTGAAATGAGACCAGCTGACCCATCGCTCCAGCTGCCTTCGACGGGGTCCAGGTCCCGTTGCTCCGAGTGTAATCACGACGTGCACCCAGTGTTGGCTACGATCCCTAATCTCTACAGCCAGAACCCCAAAGCCTTCGCTCTGTTTGAATTACCTCAATTAAATTTAGCAAACACACCTCCTTGTACGGCTGATCACTTTTTAAAATGTAAGGAAAATGTTTCTCCGGAGGTTTTGTGTGTAATAATCCCAGCATGCCTGCAAGGGAGGAGATCATCCCCTGCTCCCGCAGCCCTGCACGCACGCACATGCACGACACAGCACTTTGCTTGGCTGGTTCCTCCATCTGCTCTAGCGATACGCAGCAGCGACTGGTTTGGGGTGACACTGGCATTTCCCCAGCTGCTCCAGCATTCCCCAGGTCCTGGAGGTGAGGTCCCACCAGCGACACTGTTGGCAAAAATACGCTGAAATTCACACAAATGCTGAAAATCCAGCAGTTACGCAGACTGGAGCCACCATGGCCCAGCAAAAACATCCCAGCTCCGAGTCTGCACCATCCGGTGTTGATGCTGTCCTTTTTCAAAGCAATTTAACAGAGGAAAGTCAGTATCTTCTTGCTTCAGGTCACAGCGAGCTCTCATTGCAGGGTTTGAGCTGGAGGTTGGTTCCCCTGACCCCCTTCCTGCTCCAGCAATTTTTACAGCCTTCCGCAAGCAGCCCCGACCTGCTCCTCAGGCCCCTGGGTCCTGCTCCTCTCTCCCTGCAAGCATCAGAAAATAAGGGCTGGGAATTAGTTGCAGGTTAATTGAGGTTATTTCATATTAAAGCCCCTTCGCCCCTGTAAACCCAACGCTTGCTGCACGGCACCAGTGGCTCTGATGTGCCTTATTACACCTCTCTTGGCACAGAGGGGGTTTGTGCCCGGCAAAGGAGCCATGGATGCTTCCCCCGCGGGCTACTGCAGCCGC
>NW_010414976.1:2790-3738 GCF_000710305.1 Buceros rhinoceros silvestris
GCTTCTGGCCCCTGTGTCACCTCCTGCTGTGGGGCACATCAGCCAGGACGCGATGAACCCCAAATCCTCTCGCCTGGTGTCAAAAGCCAGTGCAGGTGCCATCCCGGGGCATCTGGAGGCTGCAGCCTCTGCCAAAGACGCCCGTCAGCTGGGAATGGCACTTAACACCATTGCTTGGGAATAGCCAGGCAGCTCCCTGCGGGTTAGGTTTCTACCTGCAGCTCTTGCATCTCCAGGCTTCCAGCCTCCGGGCCGGGCAGCAGCCATGCCAGGAAGCAGAAAGGCTCTCCATGGCTTTTTCCACTCCTGGTTGGGCAAACACCCAGCCCTGCTCCTGCTGGCTGCCTTCTCCGACACCCCTCCATCGTCCCGCTGCCACCTGCCCCGGCACTGCCTGGGTTAACGGGAGGCAGTTGGATGGAAAAGGCCCTTTTTTTATTGTAACAGCAGATATGGAGAAGAAAAAGCGCTAGAATCATTTATCTGGCTCACAGTTTCGCTAATACTCTCGGCTTTAGGCCAACGTGAGATGTTATGAGGTAAATCGGCCAAGTCATGCTATACAAACATTTCAAAAAAGAAAGATATTTCCAGGCTCTTGCAGGAATCCAGCCCTCCCCCCTGCCCCGCGTCGGGTTACCACAGGATGCTGCCGGGTTTGTAGCCCGCTTCACGTTCAGCTGCGGGTGCTCCAAAAGCAGAACTTAAGCCAAAAGACAGCACTCGAATTCGGCACGGGGCTTGTGGGGAGATGCGACCTCCTTGGCACTAGCCGTGCACCTTGCCGAGCATCCGGGTAGTGGGCAAAGTCAGCTTTCTGGGCTCATAATGAATTTCAACTCCACAGGAACTATGTCTGCTCAACAATATATACGTATTTTTTATTGCTTACAACATTTAAATGCATGGTTTCTTTAGTATTTATTAAAGGGTCATTGAAAATGTCTT
>NW_010414976.1:3997-4492 GCF_000710305.1 Buceros rhinoceros silvestris
TGTTAAAGTCCCCACACGCGGAAGAAAAGCCCCACCCACGGCCCCTGTTCAAGCGCCCACATAAAACACAGTAAAAGCTCTACGCCGCTGCGCTGACACCCGCTCGGGTACGAATGGCAATGGTGAGAGGGTGCTGGTGCCTGGGAGTGTCCCAGCTGCTCCAGGTGGGTTTAGCAGGGGGACAGATGCTCCCTGTGAGCATCGGCGATGGGGCAGACCCTGCCCGTCACCCTGTACCTGAGCTCTGCCTTTTTTCCAGCTTGCAGGTCCTAAAGACACAGCTCCTCCTCTTACCGCGATGTACCACGGGGTTGAGTTTGGGATGTCTTGGGGGGTTAGAACATCAGGGGCTGTCTCAGTCCCACTCCATGGCTTCCCGCTGAGGGGCCGATGGGGAATGGGGAAGGGGCTGCAGAACCGGAGGATGGGTGTGAGAAATCGCCAGCCCTCCCGGAGCCGAGGGGAACGCCTGCCTGGGAGTTGGCAGTCTGGCTT
>NW_010414976.1:4724-5439 GCF_000710305.1 Buceros rhinoceros silvestris
CGCCCGGAGGCAGAGGTTTTGGAATCCGGGATTCGGTGCCATGTGAGCTCCGGAGGAGCAGGGGTAGATATCCTTGAACCCTGCAGCAGTGCAGACCCCGCGCGGTTGCTGCAACTGGACGAAGCCAAGTGAGGAGATTTCATCCTACAGAGCTTTGTCCTTTCCTTGCCCCGTCTCAGAGGGACAAAGAAAGGTGGTCTTAGCCCAGGTCTCTGCACGGTCACCAGGATCGTCCGCTCCCAGCGTCACACAATAGGGCAGAGCTCATGGCACCTGCCCCTCTGAAGGCAGGGCTGGGAGACGCCCCCCACCCCGAGACCCCCTTTGGTCTCCTGTGGTTTACCCCCACCTTGGTCACGCCAACATGTGGGTGGGCATGGGGAAAGGCAGCTGGGCTCCCCTTCAGAGCCGCTCTGCTGTGGCAGCCCTGGCCCCGTGACGTGTCTACCACTGACCATTTACAGCCTCTGATCGACGGCAGGTTGGGCAAAACACTCCCACGCACCATTGCAACGACCTGACAGCACATTTGGTATACGCTGTCCTGGGGCAATGGTTTCATCTCCCCCACTGGGCGCCAGTGCCAGCAATAGCAAGAGGCAGCAGCACCTTCCCCTGCCCAGCCCTTGCTTTCGGCTGACCCCCGCGAGGTGGCCAGAGCCCTCAGCCACCGGCCCTGGGCCGTGGCTGGCGGCGGGGGCATCCACTGCACCCC
>NW_010414976.1:5520-8991 GCF_000710305.1 Buceros rhinoceros silvestris
GGCCGGGGGCCGGGGCTGCTGCTGGACCATCCACTGGCATCACAAAGCCCAGTCCCCCCTCTGCCTTCGTCCTCCCCCTGGGGAGCCCCAGTGCTTTGCTGGAGGGCACAGAGTGAATCATCCAGTAACACAGAAATCTCGGAGTCCTCTTTAGATGTCCCAGGAGGAGGCAGATCTGAGGGAAGGCAGTGGAGATGATGCCTGCAGCAATGTCAGTGCTAGAACAGCCGGGCTGACAGGATTCAGAGCAGGGATTAAGGTTGGGATCAGGGATATGGGGAAAATGAAAAAAGACTCTGGTTTTCAGGCGCGCCTCCGCTGTGTTTGTCTTCGTGTTTGCTCGGGAGGAGGACGGGCTCTTGGCTCTAAAAGGTCCCCGATTGCCTTCCTGAAGAGGCCGGGGTTCACCTCAGAGCTGTATCCGGAGACGTTTGCGAGGGGAGTGAGGATGTGGGGGCATGTTCTGCTGTCTCTGGTGCAACTGGACATGGAGAGACCGAACAGTCCCATGGGAGGATGCTCTGAGCAGCGCGGAGCAGCCTGGCATGCCGGGGGGATATCTGCCTTTCACAGGGGTTACTGCAATGTCACTATTTCACGTTCTGACCAAACTGTTTCCACTTCCATTCTCCGTAGTTCTCCTTGGCCAGGACACCCCTTGCCTCCCTCGGACAGGGGGCACACCGGGATGTGACAACTTTCTTCCCAGCTCCAAAGCCTTCAGCTCTAAGGTGGCGTATTACAGCACATGGGAAAGGAGGGCAGCTGTCCCTCCCCATGCTCCAGCCCTGGCTAGAAGCAGGACCACGGGTCGTGAGAACCCCAAGGAGGAGGAAAAGCCAGGGCAATTGTGTGCAGCTGGTTCAGGAGCAGGAAACGGGGACCCACTGCAGGCAGGGAACACCCCACTCCCCACAACTGCTGCCTGTCTCCCTCCCACCTTCCACCACATCACCAAGAAGAGACCCAGCCACTTGTCACGCAGCATCACAACTCTGCTCTGCTTCACCTATCATTTCCCCAAGGTCTGCTGTGTCTTTTCTCCTGGGTGGGCAGAGATGGAGATCCACCTGTGCAAAGGCTGCTCTGGTCCTTCTCCCCGAGCTGCAGCCCTGCTGCACAGTGTGGAGCAGCCCCCAAAGGGCAGACACTGCCTTTTTTCCCCAGGCGAGCTGGGGAAGAGAGGAGACGGCAGAGGTTTGATGCTAAGAAAAGGCATAACCTACCTAAAAGCAGCTTGTGACCCAGACAGAGCAGGCTGGGGGTCCCTGGGGGGGCTCAGGGCTGCTCTCAGCCCTCCCCATGGCTGAGCGATTCCAGGCCCTGAAGCAGGGTCCCCCTGCACACCCCCAGCCTGCTCCTCCTGCTCTTATCTCGGGGGGAGGGAAGGGGCGGCTGGGTCCCTCCGTGCCGTGCAGCCGGAGGCCCCAAACACTCTCCAGAGCACTGGCAGGGCTGCTTTAACCCACCGGCTCTGCAGCCGTCCGGGCAGTATTTCCAGTCAAAGCAAATCCAGAGACTCTTCCCCTCAGCTGCTTTCTCTCCCTCTTGCTTGCCTTTTTTTTCTCCGTCTTTTATCACCACATAGACCATCAGCTTTCTCCCTGGTGCTGCCCACCCTCCTCAGGCTCCTTCACCTGCTTTTCTCATGGTTGTCACCGACAGCCCCATGCACCCCTTGCTCACAGTGACTCAAGGACGCAGAGCCCCAGAGCTGCTCCAGACACCCATATGGTTTATACGCACAAACCTCCCTCTCCACTTTGCCACTTGGTCTCTCACTTAGAAGCTCCCTCTTTTTCCCTGTCGAGATACAAAAGGCACCAAGTTTTTCCTTCGCATCCCTCTTTCCCCTTCTCCCCTCCCCTTGATTCACAGGATCCAACCCTCTGTTTTCAAGATGTTTTTTTTCCCCCTTCTTTCCTACCCCTCTCCTTTTTTTTTATTTAAGTTTTTCTTTCAACTTTCAAGGTCAACACGGACAGACAATGCCACCAGTGCCTGTTTGATATGTGAGCGCTATTGGCGTCCATTGCCACGGTTTCCGTGGTAACACAGTAACCATTAATTTTCAATTAAAGTAGACAAAAAGCCCGATGACAGCTCCAGGTCTGCTGAAGATGTCAAGAATCCGTATTAATATACAGCAAGAGAGCATAATTGTGTGTCCATCTTCCTGAGCAACGAAAATGGAGGGATAATTACCAGCTAGAAAGCCACTCTGTAATTTTGTTCTTACTGTCACCACAACCCTACATATTAGCATAAATTAAAAGCAGGGTTTATTGTTACCAAAGTGCATTGATATTTCCAGCCTATTTTCTTCCTTTTAACTGTTTGTTGTTGATGCGTGACTCCTGGACACACGGTGGGTGAGCCCACGGGAGCCATCGAGATGCCAGAAAGTAACGGATGAAGCTGTGCGATGCCACCCAGGTGGAAGGAAGGGAAGAGCACGAGGATGCGCGGAGGTGGGCAGAGAAAGCCCAGAGCAGTCTGCAGCCCTCACCCACCCTCCAGCTCCACAAGGAGCTCCATCCCCAGCGCGTTCCATCCCAGCTTGACGTGGGGCTTCGCCACGTGTCCCCATCGCCACCTCCTCGGAGGAGCTGGGAGGGGTGTTAAGTCCCTGAGTGCTGCGCGCTTGGTGACAGCCACTGAATTCATGAATTTAAGTGAATGGAAAAAAGCGGGTTCCTTGTATCATATCCAGCGAAAGCTGTCCTTCAAAGGGAAATTTGGTGTAATTACCCTTAAGGGAGCGATCCTCACTCAGTCAGTCACAACACTGACCTGCTGCTAGGATCTGACAGGGAAATTACAGGCTGTGTACTCAACAAAAGGGGCTTCCTTCCTTCTTAGAGGAAGGATGAAATGCTGAAGTTTGTAAAGTATTGGCTTCTGGGATTTAAAACCAGTGTCTCACACAGGGCTTTCCTTTGAACAGAAAGTAGTAGGAGGTGGAGAACCAAGCCAGGGAGGGGAATGGGCATTTATGGGCTGTGAAAAGAATTGAGAAGACCCAAATTCCCACCGAGCGAAGGAAGTGGTTTCTCAGGATTTGCTTTCATGATACGCAGTGAGGTGATGAGCACGGTGAAGAGCAGAAGTGAGACGGCCTTGCAAAGAGGTCTGCTCTTTCTGCAGGAGCAGTGTCATCACACCGAAGCCGAGCCAAGCCTTGTGCTTGCCCAGCTGCCACTGCCCCAGTATTTCACCTGGTGGCTCTTCACGCAGAGCCCCAAGGCTGGGGGGTCACAAGCTCCCCTTCAGATGCTGTCACCACTCTAAGTGGGGACGGGCTTGGAGAACCCCCTGTGGTTCCCTCTCGTATGTCAGGAGGGACTAAAGCCCTCTGTGATCTGTGGGTTTGCATCTACAGCAACTCAGGTGGTGAATTCACAGAGGGCTGGAACAGACAATCACAACATCAATGATTAAAAGGGGGGGGGGGGGTTTGGCGAACAAAAT
>NW_010414976.1:9092-17136 GCF_000710305.1 Buceros rhinoceros silvestris
GAATAAATTGATACGCAGAAAAATACACAAGTAGATTATTAAACAATCAATTTGTAAGGAGCCAAAAGGTAACGGTGAGGAGATGGGTTTGTCTCAATACTGAGGCAAGGCAATTCCTCTCTGGCCTGGCTGAACGGGGGAGAGCGGCAGAGGGGCTGGTGCTGGCAGGCTTTGCTGCAGCCCCCCCATATTCTCACAAGCACACAGAAGTGACCTGGTCTCGAGATGAAATCAGCACCCTTCAGAAGCTCGGCTGGGTGGGAAAGCAGCTCGCTGCCAAACCAAAAGGACTGTTCCAGGGCGGGGGCAGGGGGCTGGTTAATATTTGGGGTGGAAGTTAGGCTGAGAGTACAGGAGCAGAGTCTGGGAGAGCCCCCGGAGAGAGGCTACCGCCTGCGGGGACAGGACAGGTGATAACAGCCACCTCCAGAGAAGGAAGGGATGACCTAACGAGCTGCAGTCAGGCCAAGGTATGGGGAATGAGAAGCAAAAAGCTGTACCTTAACTTTTTTGCAAAAGGCTGGTGAGCCAGTGGTGCAATGAAGAGCAAGATTCAGGTTTGCTGGGAATCTCAGCGCACCCAACAGATCGCCCCACTCAAACGGAGCAAGAGCCACAGCGGGGTGCATGGGGATGCTCCCCCGGGGCTCGGCCGGGGACCCACCTGCACCGCCTGCCACCAGCCAGGAGGGACATGGGCGAACGGCAGGGAGTTCAAAGGCGAGCAAGGAAGCGATGATAAGAGGTCTGGGAAACACGACCGGTGAGGAGAGCCTGGAGGAGCCGGGGCTGTTTAGTCTAGCCCGGAGCAGGCCAAGAAGGGCAGGTGATAACAGCCTTGCAGGGTAAGAGGTTGCTGTGATGAGGCCAGGGACCAGGCGCTCTCTGCGTCCCCAGCAGCCACAGCAGGAAGGGTTCACTTGCCCTTTCAGGGCAGAGAAAACTCTGTATGAAGGTTCTGCAATATGTGCCCAATCTTCTTCACAAGATTTAAAAAAAGAAATTAGAGGGAGGTGTTGATGCCACCCGCAAGAGAGACCCAACCCTCCAAGCATCCCCTCCCAGGCAGCGGTCCCTGACTCGCCCTGCACGCTCACCCCAGGCTTGTCTCGAAGGTTCACATTTGCAATAGGACTAAAATGAGGATTTCCGTAACAAACCCAGGGGTGCTTCAACAGCCAGGTGACCCAAACAGGCAGTTCAGTGAGAAAGGAAGGCAAATACAACAGAAACTGCTGGCTTTGGCCAAACCTTTCCGATGCAGGTCAGCTTCAGCAATCCTCTCAGACGATGAATAATGTAACAGGAGCAGGCTGAGAGCATCTCGTTTGTGCGGTTCAGAAACAGGGGGGCAGTTTTTGAACAGATTTGTTTGGAGAACATTTAGTGCCTCTAACACTTAAAAATGTGACAACAGCGTTAGAAGCTCAAAACAGGATGATCTGAATTTCTGTCAACAAAACTTTCAGTCAGTTGAAAAGGTTTTTCTGTCTTTCAAACTTCAGTTAGTTCATGTTAATTAAAAAGTTTCTTTCCTATCTGTGAATAGAATTTTCTTTTTTAATTGTGGAATTTGCACTGATTATGAATCTATGTGATGTCTCCAAGAGTTTGGGAACCCAGCATCTTGAATACTTAAACTGCCACCTGTTAGGAGAGCAATTTGTGCACTCTTCTGGCCATAAAACATCACACACAACTGGACTCATTACCTAAGTTAAGAGTCACCTTCCAGACTGATGCTCCTCATCCAGCACACAAGGCATTATGAACCAGTTACAAACACGCTGTCCTGGAGGGTGTAAATACCAGCACATGAAAAGAGAGACTCCATCCTTCTGAGGAAACACAGCCTTAAGACTGAGCCCCTTTTATCCAGGTGCCCCTGGGCTGCCGGCGGTGGAAGCTGCAAGCATTGGCTGGATTTCAAAACCCTCTGGGCCACATCGGCCGGTGTAAATTTGTGCTACTCCACCAGCACCAGTGTTAAGATGCTGATCTAAACCAGCTGAGCTCTCAGCTTTTCGATTCCACCTGCCAGAGTCAGCCCTTTGCAGCACGTTCCCTTCACTTGCCACGTCTGGCAGATGTGTAGGACGCTCCGATCCTGACCCAGGATCTGTCCTAGAAGAGGCAGGAGGAGCATTGAGTGCCCCTGGAAGATTTGTGTGTGCTGTCAGGATCCCTCAGGACGAGGGGAGCTGCTATAAGCATTATTCACGTGCCCAGCTCAGCTGATGGGTATTGCACACCCTCCCAGCCCAGGAAACAGGCCAGATTCTGCTGCTTGTTACACAAGGGTAAATCTGGAGCGTGTCCCCTGTGCCTGCACCTCCTTCAGAAACAGGCTGCCAAGCATCCACGTGTTGTTTAGTTTAGGGGGGAAAAGCCATCCAGATGATATAAAGGGGCAGGTCTGAAGGGGAAGGTGACAGCACCGGCTTGTCACCAGCAAGGTCTCCGCTCCCCTCTTTGCTGGAGAGCTCTCCTGGGCATGGGGGTGAGGGCAGACCGACCCCCCTAAACCTCTCTCTTGCAGGGGTGCAGGACCCTGTAGGTGCTGAGCAATGGTACTGGGGTGCATACAAGGGTAGGACAGACTGAAGGCAGAGCTGGTCCTCGGATCTAAACGGGACCAGCCATGACTGAACACAAGAAGTGAGGAAGGCATCTCAGCCCGCTGCTGCGGCTCCTCCGGGGCGGTGAGAGCTGTCTGTCCCCTCGGTTCTCTCAGGATGGTCCCATCTCTGGGGTCACCGTGGTGGGGACGTGCCAGTGTGCTGCTAGCCACGTCTAACTCTGCTGCCCTTCAGCCAATGTCACTTGAAATACAACACACCTTTATTCAACTCGTCTTTTACTCAGCTGCCGAAAGGCTGTTTCCAGCTGTGCTGAAGGCGGTGACTTTGAGCTCCTGTGTCAGACCCAGGCTGCTGAGAGCCAAGGGCAATTTGGGCTGAGCTTCGCCCGTCTGCTTCCCGGGGCCGAGCAGCCTTCCTTCCTCCCCTTCCCTCTGTGGGGCTTATTTCACTTGCTGGCTGCAGAGGCGGGGGGTCCCTCAGCAGACATTTATCTCCCCAGTGCCTGGCACGGCAATCGCAGCCAGCACCTCCGCTTATTTCACTTGCTGGCTGCAGAGGCGGGGGATCCCTCAGCAGACATTTATCTCCCCAGTGCCTGGCACGGCAATCGCAGCCAGCACCTCTGCGTGCCTCTGCAACGCAGAGAAATGCTGACACTCACCCAAAGCCCTCGCACACCCTCAGCCGCCTGCCTGGTCGTGTCCACCAGCCGCAGCCCAGGGCCCTCCGTGACACCCAGCCCAGCCCCTCCAGCTCTGAAAACACCCCAGTCCATGCAGCCGTAGCCAGCAAAGGGTCAAAGAGATCCTAGTCCTCCTTTCCCCCCCTCGATATAAATACCAGCCTACCAGTCGACACAGAGTACATACATCTTAAACAAACACTTGGCCGAGCTGTTTATCTCCACAGCCTTTAAACAAACTCTTTCAAAGGTTTCTGCTGATACGAGAGATTTACTGAAAACCATTCGCCCTTCTTAAAAGCCTCTCAGTTTATGCTGCTATGGGTGAAACGAATAGTGTTTGAGCCTGGAGTTTTCTGTCTTCTGACCGCGTGTTTATCCTAGGGGCCAGGGCTGGCTTTGATACGAGAGCAGCGCGGACACAAATCTTTATGAGGGAAAATATAAAATAAACCCAGAAACCCCGTATGTGCGTGTGTGTGCGTGTGTGTGCGTGTGCGTGTGTGTGGCGTGGGCGGAGGGGACCAGGCAGGGAGGAGAGAGTGAAAAGTTTTGTCCTTGTTAGTGTCTTGCCCAGCATCTCCGGTCTGTGGCTCCAGCACCCCATGTTGCTGTCCCATGATGTACGCGATGCTCACAACATTTTTCATCCCAGGAATCGGTGTGTGCCTCCCTGAGATTACATATTTCTAGCAGCTCTTGGCAACGCCTGTGACAGACGGCTCAGCACCTCCGCAGGGCTTGTGGCCGTCACACCGATCGGTTCACAGAGCAGGTTTCATTAAACCACTGGCGAAAAACGAGAGACATCAGAGTTCCTGCCCGAGTGGCGAGGACGTCTGTACAGCCCGAGGCACTTTATATTGTCTCAGTGCGTTTTCAGCCCCATTTCACAGGTGGGGAACCTGAGGCAGAGGGAAATGATGTGCTCAAGGACACTTGGGAAGTAAATGGGAGGAACTGGACCTGAGTTTAAATACTAGAAGGTCCCGCTTCAACTATCTGCTACTTCTGACTCCAACATGAGATGATGAAATGGGAGAAGACAGACTGAAAGTGCTTTTGGAGGAACTGAACCATTCAGTGGGGAGAGCGTTCTCCCACAGTGCTTAGAAATCACACCTTGATTTCAACCGGAGCCTTTTGCACCTCACCTGTGGCTTTGCAGTGACTGCTCCAGGTTTCAACCAAATCCAGAGGTGCTCACCCAGGATGGGAGGGTTCATCAAGCTAGTCTGCAATGGGCATTGCTGAGGCCTCCTGAGACCCGGAGTGGCAGCCAGGGATCACCCCAGGGCTGGTCCTCCTGCCCACTCTGCAAGCAGGGAGAAGAGCAGCATGTGGGGGCACAGGGCTGTCCTGGGGTCCTGCCAGCGGGAAGGGCTGGGAATGTTGAGGCAGGAAGGCTGGAGGTAGCAGGATGTGCTTGGAGATGCCTGGGGAAGAGGGGGCGCAGACCTGGCAGCTTGGGGCTACCATGGCTGGGGCAGCAGCAGGAGAAGGGGCAGTTTCTCTCCTCGCTTGTCCCTGCAATCTAGCAATGGGGTAGAACATTCTTTCTCCTTTATTTCAAGCAGTTTATGTCGTTTCTCCGGTGTTTTCCAAGGAGATGACCGAGCCTTCGATTTGCTTCTGCTGCAACGTGCCAGGAAGAGGAAGAATCTGTTCCCTTGTTTCCTGCAGCCCAGGGCTTTGTGCCATTACGTGTCATTTCTTATTTACCGTCCTCCCTCGCTTATGACACACTCAGGTAGAGACCTGTTTGTTGTCAGTATGACACCCACGTCGGTAAACAAGGCGAGTTTACCCAGCCATCAGTCAGGGAGCTATCGATAGCAGGCACCGCTTTCCAACGGCAAGAACAACCTCGGGGTGGGTGAAAGCTCTGAGACAGCCCAGCCATGTCCTGTCATCCAGTATCCTTGGGGTCTCTGAGGACGAGGGTCTGCTCTTGCATGGCTGAAAATCAGCAAGCTGCGATGCAGGCCCTGTGGGGAGAAGGTTGCAATCAGGTCTTGACTCCTAAAGGTTTTCTTTTATTGCTCTGTGAATATTTTTTCCCCTCCGTGGCTCTCCAGCTCCCTGCATGTCCCAGTGTTTTAGCAAGCCGGAGCCAACAAAGCCACACAACAGGTTTCAGAGTAAACACTGGTTATCACGGGACTCCTCACACAATTGCAAAAGCTCTGGCCACCCTGCCACACTTGGGAATACGACCTCACTACCCTGCAGGCCTGGAAAGGAGAAGGCAAATAAAGAAAACCCCAACAAATGTGTTGGGGACAGCTATAGCAGCATAGTGGCATGGGGTTTCAGCCTGCTTTGGAACAAGCTGGAGGTCTCACACGGGATTGTGAATGTTGGCATGGATGGTACTGCTTCCCATCCCTTCTCCGGCCCCTCAGCTCAAGGCAGAAGAAGCTCCAATGCTTCTGGGTCCCCTGTGAGCCCAGGGTCTGAAGCTACAGGGAGGGAGGAGGATGGAGAAGACAGTTCCCAGATGTCTCCCTCCTCCACCATGTGCAGACATGGAGATAGGGTGATTCGGACTTCTTGGGGATAAAAGGCAGTTTCACGTGCTCTGCATTTAGGAGAAACCCGGCAAAAGAGCAAAGGTCAGGAGAGAAATGCCGGTATTTATTTATACAGGAGAGCTTGGTGCACAACATGTATTTGGGAGCCTTTCGAAACAGCATAACTAGTCCTACAGAGCTGCTAAACCAGTTTGGTAGCGACTCTCCCGCACATAGAGGGACAGAGGTGTGGGCAGCACGGGGGACACGCGGGCGAGCGTGTGGGAGGGCAGCTGGAAAAGCAGCCACTCGCCTCAAACCCCCCAACAACTCACCTCAGCTGCCGGGGGGCTCTGGGCAGCTGGACGGTCCCTGGGATCCCCCCAGTCTAGCGCAGGGTGCAGCCCGTTCCTGCGTGCTGGTTAACCTGGGTTGAGCAAAGGCCAAGCACCGTGGCCTGATGCTGGGGTGAGGGGCACGAAGAGCTGAGCACTAGGTGGAAAACAAGGGAAAAAGGCAAAAAGCTGCTTTTGCAGAGGGAAAACCTTGGAGTGTTGCCCCTAGGCTTCTCAGCCCCTGGATTTATGGCATTTGCTTTAAAGGGGCGAGTAGGTGTTTCTCCATGGAGACTGGCGAGACCGGAGTGCTCAGGATCTCTGCACCAAATCCCAGACCAGTACCCGCTTTTGAAAACTCATGGCCATGACATGGAACAGCCTTTGTGCAGCCAGCGTGGCTCTGAGAGCAGAGCCCGGAACGGGTCCAGGTGGCAGCAGGGCCCCAGCCTGTCACAACCACCTCCCTTCGAATGGAAACTTCCCCGTCTTTTATCGCTGTTTTACTGCTTTGACACAGCGGGCAGACGACTATGGCAAAGCACAGCTGGGCAACAGTGGGGAGGGAAGCGGGAGCCAGGCAAGGTGCTGCGAGCTGGTCGTGCTGATGTTTCTGGTAGCTGGGAGGGAAGTCGTTCATCATAGAAAGGGCTTTCTCTGCAGTCTGTCCCTGCTGTGCTGGTCCTGCAGGAGGATGGGACCTGCGCCTGTCCCGACGGGTTCAGCTGGTAGTGGTCTGGCAAGGGTTCACCACGGTGGCTGGACATGCTGCTGGACCATGGACCTTGGTGCTACTCAGGCATCGGTTCCTGGGCTAGCCCTGCTCTGTTTGCAGCTTGCCCAGGCTCCTGGGATGGCAAGTCCACACTGTGGGGGTCAGAGCTGGTCAGGGCAGCGTGGGCTTAGATATGCCCTTCCCATCCCTTTTTTGGAGGATCCTGCCTGCTGAATGAATGTCCAATACCTCGACAGCTCAGCCATGGCCAGAGCTTCAGAGGGAAAAGATAAATGTAGGCAAAAGCTTTGGCCAAAACATGGCGGGGCTGTCACGGGAGTGCTCCCGCAGCGCTGCTGGGGATCAGTAGCTCCCAGTGCTGCTGGGGATCAGCCCCCGCCCACCCCGTTGGGCTGCGCACCCCAATGGGTATCTCAACCCCAAACACATCCCAGCCCCCATCACAAGCATGGGGCTACGGGGGTAGCGGCGAGGTGGCCACGGTGCCCCGGCGTGGGGCAGCTACTTTGCAAGCGCGACAGAGCCCCGCTGCCGGCGAAACGGGGGTAGCACAGACGGGCCCTTGAGCATAAACCGAAGAGAAGACTTTTTGTTCACATGTGTTGGCTCAGCTCAAATAACTCATCGGGGACTCGAGCTGCAGGCTGGAAGGGGGAGAAACTCTCTCCAGATGAAAGGATGTCAGAAAATTGTATTTAGTCAACTGCGTGTGTGTGTTAGAAAGGGGCGGAGGGAGGAAGGGGCCGCGGAGGCTGTTACTGTGACTGACTTTCTGACTTCTTAACTTGTCAGCATATCCTAAAGTTAAAAATGCACATGCACACAGGACTGCAGCCAAAGAGGCTGTCTAGCCGCGAATCCAGATGTGGGGGCCACTGCGCAGCCAGCCAGCCCCGCTCTCCCTGAAACGACTTTCAGACTAAACAATTGTGACTTGGCTGTGAGAGGCAGCGCAATTCCAGATGCTGCTTTCCTTTCACGTTGTTTTAATTGGGCTGGCAGGCGCAAGGGCTCTTTCAGTGAGAGGAAAGCTTCCCCACGGGACCGCAGTGTTTTGGCAAAGCTCCCACGCTGCTACCTTAAGAGAGAGAGAGCGGGAAGGAGAGGGAGAGGAGGGGAGGCAGGGAGGTGGTGGTGGGGAGAAAAATTGGGAGCGACTTTCCAGGGTTTTTACTGCCGCGAACGGCTGCCGCTTT
>NW_010414976.1:17275-18122 GCF_000710305.1 Buceros rhinoceros silvestris
GGCCCGTAACGGGTGTCGCTTTTCGTTTTTATCTGCTGAAATTCTCACCTTTTTTTTTTTCTTTTTCTGTTTCTTTAGGTTTGGTTTGTTTAACATCGCCCTGGAAAAAAACCGAAATGGGACATGGGGCCATGCTGGGGAACAGGGACTTGTCCCATTGCAGCTGGGTCGTACTGGTGGCGCAGCCAGATGGTACTGGGAGTGACGCTGGGACAGTCCAGCCATCCTGGGAATGGGGTACCCAGGCTCTGTGCCTCAACCAGGGGCAGCATCCGAGAGCCACAGCAGTTTCCATGCTGGCCATCCTCACATCACTGACGCAGGGATGCTCCCCCATTCCTTCCCAGATGTTTCCAGTCAGAATGGTCCCAGCATCAAGCTGGGGAGCCAGTGACTTCCCCCCTCACCTTGTGCTGGCCGAGTGGGAAGTGATAAGGGCTGTTAGAGTCACTGCAGATCTAGTCCTAAGTAGTGCAGGAGCTGACATCCAGAGCGTCCTCCGAGGGGAAACCCCTCATTTCGCCCTCCCCAGGCTGGCTGGCTGCTATAAATGGGTTAAAACAATCCACCTTGGTACTCCTCACTCCTGTCCACACTGCTGCCCTATTTATCACCCTTTGCCCAAGGAGAGCCTTCATCCCAGGGCAGCTGGGCTCTGCCCGTGCAGGGTTAAACCAGCATGGTCCTTCCTCCATGGGGTGAGACCCCAAATGCTCTTTTAACTGCCTTGAAGTGGCGTGCCGGCCTCAACGCCGCTGCCAGCGGGTGAGTCAATAGCCCAATTTTAGCCCGGGCTGGGCTCCTCTCCCAAAGCCAGGCTGAGCCAAGGGAGGCACAGCCGCCGCTG
>NW_010414976.1:18256-19873 GCF_000710305.1 Buceros rhinoceros silvestris
GCCAGGGGAGACACAGCCGCCGCTGAGATGGGATTTTAAGGTGGAGTCTGGAAAAAAACCCTGGGATCCCCATGGGGAGCACTGGAGGTGAGAGGGGAGCGTGGAGCCAGAGTGCCATCCCCACTGGAGAAGCTGTAGTGGGGGGTAAAACGGCTTCCAGCAGCACCCGGCCACTTGCAAACCACACAGTGTGGTGGACAGTGCAAAAAAATGGCTTTGCTGGTTTTGGAGAGAAAGATAAAACCCTGGGGAACGCTGCCCGGCTGTGGGGAAGGGGTCGGCAGCTTCGTCTCCCTCGGTGGTGCCACCAGGACAGCTGCCCCGCTGCTGCGCAGCTCTGCAGGTGCTGCCCTTGCCACCTTGCCCCGGCTCGTTTGGTTTGAGACCGGGAGGTCTGGATTCCCGCTGGACGCTGTCGCTGGAGACTCAGGAGAGGCCAGTCATCGGCATCCTCCGTCCAGCGCTTCCCGGAGCGACAGGTACTTCCGATTCCTGAATGGTGAGGCAGAAAAAAAGGGGTCGGGGGGCTCTGGCAATGCAAACAGAGCGAGGAACTGAAACTGCTGTCCCAAACCCAGCCTGGCCTCGGGGCCAAGTGTGCCGGGAATGTTAAAAAATAATCAGGAAGGTTTTCAAGACAGGGAAAAAAAAAGTCCCAAACACATCCTTAGCCTGTGCCCTTACAAGTCCCCTAACTGTCCCCCCCCCCGCAAATGGGGAGGGAAATAGTGTGGTTTTTTGCTTTGGTTTGTTTGGGGGGGTTGTTTGTTTTGTTTGTTTTAAAACTTTGGCCTCATTAATTTCCAAAAAAAATTTCCCCCCAATAAAAGGAAAACATGGAAAGAAAAACAAACTATTAGAAAAGAGAGGAGGGAGGAAATGTTATTTAAAAGGTTACCAGACCACATCATTTTCCAATGATATTATATACTCCCTGCAGTATCCAAAATATATATGGGCCTAGGGCCAAGAATGTAAAAAAAAAAAAAAAAGAAGAAGAAGGAGAAAACACTACCCACAGAACTGCAACATCTCATCATCAGCGCTTTGCTGAATGTTCACAGAACAACACTGGAAGTCACTGAAGTGTCAGATAGTGATTTCATCATGTGTCAGACCGGGGCCTGTGTCCAAGAATGAAAAAAAAAAAAAAAAAGAAGAAGAAGGAAAAAAAAACCCCACCCAGCGTAGACACAACATCTGGACAGAGGCTGAACAAAACCCCCATTTATCACACTTAATCCTGCAATGAAGCAGTCAACAGTTTACTTCTGTTTTGCTAATTTAGCCGCTTTCATGCTTCCGAGGTGGAAAAGCCAAAGTAAAAGCTTTGAATTAAGTGTCGCTTTGTGAAGCTACTTCTCCTTTTTCTCTTCTTTTTGTCATAAAACTTTCTTCTCCATTTTTAAAATCCCTTTCTTTTATTAATTCCACCTTCCCTGCCCCCTCCTGCTCTTTTTTTTTTCCTTTTCTTTTTTTTTTTTTCCTTTTCTTTTTTTTTTTTTACAGCTTACAGACCCTGGGAGAACTGAATTAAATATACACCCACTGAGTCAGATATCCATGTGTGTTGTTCACCATCTCGAGCAGCAAGCAGTGCAAGAGCAACTGGGGATG
>NW_010414976.1:19883-25129 GCF_000710305.1 Buceros rhinoceros silvestris
ATTCTCTGGGATCGGCTAGAAAATCTGGTGGCACAGCCCGTGTGGATGAACCCGCTGAATCCTGCCCCTGCTTCCACCCCGACACACGCAACCTCTCCCCGAGAGTCAGTCCCAGTCTGCCCAGAGTGGCTCCAGTGCCAGTGAGATTCACAGCTCCTGGGTTTCGCCCCAAATCAGGGTACTGGTTTGTCTGCCCAAACCCAGATGTGTGTGCCTGGAGCCAGCCCGCCCGGGCTGGAAAGCTTTGAGATCAGTTGAAATGGCCCGAGAGGTGAGTGCGTATAAACCTGCTCTCAGCTAGAACTGCCTCGGCGGGGGCTTTCGGTGGAAAGTCGGGTTTCTCCCACGCCAGTGCGGGTAGCCAGGGCTTCGCTGCGTGAAATGTGCCTTTTCCCGCAGGAATCATCCAACTTACTGTTGAAAACCAAACCACAGTGAGGTCCCCCTGGGAACAAAGCAGTGGCCATCCCGGGAAATGCAGATCCTGGGGTCCAGGTGCATCCCCCCCACTCTCCTCCCGCTGCCGCCTTGCGTGGTAGCTCTGAGACTTGTCCCTCCAACTAGCTATAGGGCACCCGACCCCCTGATGGGGTCGGTTTTGGATAACAACAACCACAGCATTAACCACAGCACATCTCCGTCCCCCCCGGAGTTACAGTGCTCAGAGGATTCTCGTTCAGCTGCTTAAACACAGATTTGGGACCTCAAATCCAGGCTCTCAAGATGGAAAAATTCGGGCTGCTGAAGCTGTATTGCACGAAGGGTGGGTGGTTCAGGGCTCCTGGAGGAGACTGGTTAGTGCTGTCCCAACGTGAAGGAACAAACCCAAGTTTTTGTTGGAAATTTGGCTGTTTCCCTCACTGACAGCTGAGGCAGCACCAGCACAGCCTTTGCTGGAGAGAAGGGCAGAACACCCCAGACAGCCCGCCGGGCCAGGGGATTGGCAGGTATTTAGTAAACATCATTATTTGTTTGCTGCTGTAGCTTCTTCGGATTATTTATGTTGTGTCAAGAGCAAAAGAGACGACAAATATCCACCCTCAAAGGCTTGATTAATATTTGGTAGGACTAAAGCAGGCACTGCAGGGTGTCCTGCCTGTTCCGAGCGGAACGTTATCAGGCAGCGTGGGGAACTGGCTTCATTTGGGGCTGTCTGGTTGGCTGCTGTTGTGACACGGGTGGCACTGCTGTCGCCTCCCTTGACTCCATGTGGTTTCATGTCTCTATAGATGCTACTTATTACTGGTTTAGAGAGTGGAAGAATAATGAACTAACTAACTGAGGGCTTGAAGAAAAAGCCTCGTACTGCATGAAACGCAAAAATATTAATGGCTTACCCAGAGCAGCTGGCTGGTCCTGAACGTCGGTATTCAGGAGTGACACACGCTGCATTCCTGGTCTAACAGACACATCAATAGCAGATTAGATAAGGATCGGCACATTCAAGCTGTCTAGAGGGGAAAAAAAAGATACCTGGCTTTGAAAAAGAGGAGTGGAAGATTGCTGCATGCCTGACACAGGGACGGCCTCCCTCCCGCCCGGCTTTAGCGGGCTGAGCTCAGGAAAACCTGTGTCGGTCTGAAATGAAGCAACAAGTCACCCTTCTGCATCGACCTAGTACAGAACCGCAGTGTCTCCTGTGCGCTGCTGGGCAGATGTGCCGCGTGCTGTCAGTGCCCACAGATGTTTAGGACTTAGTATGTAACAGTGCGGGGCCCATAATATTAAAGCGATGAATTTTCTCTGTCGGCAGGAGGGAGAAGTCTTAAAAGCTGTTGGCAATGGGAGCTACAAGTGACAACGGCCAGGCCTTTCCTTGTGGGAGGTGGCAACCTCTGCTCCTCACTTCTCACCCCTGGGCCCAAGTGGGAGGTCAGTCAGCCTGTGCTGGTCGCTGTGGTTTGGATTCCTTTGGTGCGTGGTCACGCCACCACGTCACCTCCTGCATGCAGCCCCCCAGGCTCCTCTCTCCTGCCACGTCCATCTGCTTTGGATAGAGGCTAAAAAACCGCTCAGAGGCCTTTGGGCTGCTGGCAGAGCCTTCTTAAACCTGCAAAACAGTATTGAAGTGTAACAGAATGCGCCCTGATCTGTCCTTCCCGGACCTGCCCATGAGCTCCAAGATCAGGCGTTCCCCATTTTGCTCCATCTTTGCAAACTCAAGGCTCTGAGTTATTTGCCTGCGAGGATCTTCCCCATCTCTTCCCGGAAGCTTGTCTCAGATGGAAGCAGGAGCGCCACGCTGCCAGGCAAAAGCTGCTCCCTTACGCATCCTGCCCGACTCTGCCAGCTGTCGACGTTGAAGGGTATTTTGATTTAACTTAGCTGACACATCTCAGCATCCTGCCACGAGCTGAGCAACCGTCATCCCAGCCAGCTGCTGATAATAAATAATCACGTTATCTTTTCCTCCTCGCAAAGACAAGGTCTGGCAGCTTGCACGCGTTTGCCGCCCAGGGTATGGCCGGAACAGAGACCCCCCAGCCCGGGCACGCAGAGGCCACGGCTGTGCCCGCGGTCCCCGAGGCCACGCCGTCTCCTCAGCGTGACGTAACCGCCGCTGCATTCCCACGGCTCTCCAGTGCACAGACAGACTATTTCAACCCCAGCCTGTCGCTCCGGGGTCATCCGTTCATGTTTACTGTAGGGGAAGAAGGCCGCTGCAAACATTCCTCCTTGGTGCCTCACCCGGGCGGGAGCTCTCCCACCGTGTCGGGCAGCCCTGGCGCCCTGGGAAAGGCTGCCAGATGCGGCGCCCAGCTCTGCCCGCCTCGTGCAGGTGCAGCCTGGGGAAAGGGCTGCAGATGGCCTTTCAGAGCCCCTTTTGTTGCCATGAGGTTGGAGGGGTTCAGGAGCAGACCCATGAAGGGCCTGACTGTGCTGGTCCCTTCCTATGATGGCGTGGACTGCGTTTCCCCAGAGCTCAGCCCTGATCCGTTTGCATCCTCGCACTCGGGGTCCATAGTGCTAGGCAGGGGATTATGGCCCTCAGTCCCCTCCACAATCAGTGGGCAAATCCCCTCCTGGGGGCTTTCTCTACCCTCAACACCTCCTGCCTCAGCGAGATTAAGAAATGACAGTCCCGCAAGTTCTGTGAGCTACGGCTCTGCAGCTCTGCAGCCCGGCCGTTGGCATCCCTTCCCCAGGGCAGCGAAGCCCTCCTGAAGGAACCACCCCCACACGTCTGGCAGGAGCCACTGTCCGTCCCTGCCCCCCTCCCCAGTGCCCCGTGGGGGAGCTGCCAAGGGAGGGCAGGAGGTGGTCAGGAGAGGTCAGCGAGGAGAGCAAACATCCCGAGCAGCCAGCGAGGCCGCCTACTTGTGCTCCAGCTGTTGCACAAAGAGCCTGCTCGGATCCACCTTCACTCCTCCCCGGCTCAGCGGGGTTTTGGCAGGAGGGGCTGTGCCCGCTGGAAGCTCTGGGGAATGAATTTGGCCCTACCCGTGAGAGGACCTCAGTCCCTGAGCCAGGTTGGGGGCATTGCTCCTTGGGCTGTGCAAAAGGGATGCTCAGCTGACAGTTGGTAACACCCTGACACGGAGAATAACTAGCCCAGTTCCCAAATCCGCCCATTCCCCTCCATGCACAAAAAGCATCTGCACCCCAGAAACGGGGTCTGTCAAATTCCTGCAAAAATAAGCGCTCTGCTCGGCTGGGAAGCTCCTCTCTCCTGCACTGTGTGTATGTGTGCCGGGAACTGCTTCCCCTTCTGCTCAGCCAGGACTCTCGGTGGGAGAGGGACCTCCGGAGCTGCTGCCTGCGCTGCCCGGCTGGTATTTACAGAGGCAGCACGGGGCTGCTGGGGCGAACGCTGTGCAAACAGGCTCTGGGAGGATCCCCCGCCCTGGAGAGCCAAGGAACTAATTGGAACAAAGGAAACCTTGGCAGAGAGAGAAAGGGGACAAAGAGCACTTTTCCCAAGGCCACCTGTGGCAGGGACGGAGCTGGGGGCATATGCCAAGACCAAATTGCAGGCGCTTCATGGGGGGGCTCAGGGCCACCTTCCCCCCAGGCAGCCTGGTGACATGGGAGGGAGTTTGCAGCCCTTGGCTGAGTGAGGTCTGGCAAGATGCTCGGGGAGCAGAAGACACATGTAGGGAGGTTCTCCCTGGGCCCGTTTTGTCCCGGATGCCCCCTTCCCTCCATCGTGCTGGGCCAGGCTGTTCCGACACCCCGCTCCCTCCGTCCTGGCCTCCCCTGCAAAACGTCTCAGCTGGGGGAGATGTTGCCAAGCCCAGTGCCAGCCCCGCTGCCTCACCCAGCACAGCCCATCCAAAGAGCCTGAGCAAGGCACAGGCAGCTCCTGCTCCTCTGCGTGCCGACAAACCCCAGTTCAGCTGCTTTCTGCTAAGAAAAGTAAGAGCAGCCTCTGGCTCACGCAGGTTGTGCATCTAACACTTTGGCCCAAAGGGACAACTCACAGCCAGACCAGCTCCTGCACCGGCAAACGCCAGCTGAGCATCCCCGCAGAAACACCTCCTTTACCCGGCTGCGGATCCGGCCCAAGCCACCAGCTCTACCTCCGCCTCTACTGATGCTTCAGAGCAGCCTCTTTAAGGTTGTTGTCTCATGCAGTTTTCTTTTTTCGCATTTAATATTAATAGTAATGACTGTGGCAGTAAGATAATAAGCTTCAGTCAGATTAGAAGGGGGTCGGCTCTTATCTGTGACTGCTGAAGACGCATGTCTTTCACCTGCTCCTTTAATATCCCCCATCTTTCATTCCTACCGCCGAGCCCCCTCCCACTGTCCTAGAACAAAAGGGGTATTATTGTCCGGGGTCTTTTCAGGCTGGAGCCAGGAAGACCTCCTCCTCCCCCAGCCGCTCCCCGAATGTGCAGCAGTTTGAAATGAGCCTTTTTCCTTCCCCGGCAGGAGATTAGCTCGGTTTGACAAGGCGGTGAACTTTAGGCAGGGTGAAATAGGGTCTCCTTGGGGAGTGGAGGCAGTTCAGCCCTGACTAATTCTGACAAAGAGAGGCACCAAAAAAAAAAAAAATCCCCGGAAAAAAAAAATTAAAATAAGAAAAACAACCAAGCTGGAGAGGAGGCAGGAGGGAGGGGGAGGCTCTGGGGAAGGAGGGAGCGCAGAGGCCGTGGGGAGGACGGAGGGACAGGAGGCCAGAGGGCACGTTCCGGAGCGGGGCTGGGCTGGAGCTGCGGGGTTTGCCTCCTCGGGTCTGGCCTTGGAGGAGGGAATGCCTCCCCGTGGCTCCCCAGCCCGCCCTGACATTGCACGCGGGGAGC
>NW_010414976.1:25216-25934 GCF_000710305.1 Buceros rhinoceros silvestris
GCACGGTGCGAGCTGCAGCCGGGATTCACGGAGATCCTGCAGCTCGGCTTCGCTCTCTCCTGAAATCCCCTTTCTTCATAATTCTAAGAGTTCTTTTGAAACGCTTTAACACTGTGGAAGCAGCACCCGAGACGCACAGCTTGCTTTGAAAACACAGAACAAAGTGTCAAGATGCCAGGGCCAAATCAATGGTTAATCAAGAAAACCCAAAACCAAAGAAGAGCCAAACCCCACAAAGTGAAAATCAGGATTCGAATGGGAAGAAACCAATCTGATCTCACTGGAAACTGCTGTTGGTGCGTCAGAGGCCAGAGTTTGTGCAGAGACTTGCGACCGTGCTGTGCCCGGGGTGGGGAGGGTGTGGATGGAGCCGGGAATGACGTAGGGGAGGGATTAAAGGCAAGGGGAAGGCAACGCGTTAAACCAATCTGATCTCACTGGAAACTGCTGTTGGTGCGTCAGAGGCCAGAGTTTGGGCAGAGACTTGCGACCGTGCTGTGCCCGGGGTGGGGAGGGTGTGGATGGAGCCGGGAATGACGTAGGTGAGGCATTAAAGGCAAGGGAAAGGCAACGCGTTCCACCCTGCGGTATCCAGCGCAGGGGAGGCTCCCATCACAACAAGGCTTTAGAGGGATGCGATAACTCAAAGAAGGGGACGTACCCTGCAGGGTTTGGAGGTGGGGGGGCTGGCAGGGGCTGGCACTGAGTCTATTGGGTG
>NW_010414976.1:25990-29598 GCF_000710305.1 Buceros rhinoceros silvestris
CTCGAGCGGTCAGGGCAGATGTAAGGGAAGCTCCTTCCGTGGCCTTGCACTAGTGCAGCAGCGGTGCCCTGTGCAGGCAGAATGAACCTGGAAGCAGTGTCTCGAGCGGTCAGGGCAGATGTAAGGGAAGCTCCTTCCGTGGCCTTGCACTAGTGCAGCAGCGGTGCCCTGTGCAGGCAGAATGAACCTGGAAGCAGTGTGGAGTGTTTTCCTGGATCTGGAGGGCACGGGAAAGGCACCACGTTCATCTGCAGCTCAGAAACTTCTCTATTTTATCAGAATTTTAGGTTGCAAGTGTTTGCAGATGGAAAGGTCTATGTCAATCTTCCCCACTCTGCATTTAGAAGCGCACAGTCCCTATCTATGTCCAAGTGTACCTCGACCTGCCTGGGAAAAGCAGACACACGACACCAGGTCTGGGCACTCTGAAATCCCCCATAAAGAGGAAAAGAGGACAAGAGGCTGCACAGACAGGTCTGTGCGCAGGAGAGGGCTGAGCCAACGGCAGAGACCAGGGCAGACCCCAGTTCTGGGTGAACACGTCTCTCTCTCTCTGGGTTAACTCACCAACTTGTCCCCGAACACACCAGTGAACTGTCACTTGGGATGTTCCCATCTGAGCTCTGAGTCTGGATTCAGGACCCAGACAGCAAACCAAGGCTGCTGTCATCACTTCTTGCTGCTGTCCTGGCCCATTTCTGCACAGACAGCCCCAGCTCTCCTCCCAGCCTCATGCTGGCTCCCTTTGCTGTCACCCACCTTGGGACATGTAGCCCACATGTCCCATTGCTGCAGGCTGCAGGGGGAGGCAACGACCTCCAGCAATGCATCCCTGCAGGCATTGTCCCTCCATCGCCCTTCCCTTTGCTCCCCGTATCCCAGCCCCTGTCCTGCAGGACACACCGCGTTGTGCAGGACATTTCCTGCCAGTGGCTCCGCAAACCCCTGAAATCTCCCCGTCCTGCCAGGAGATTCCTCCCTAATGCTCATTAAGCCGCTTGCAAATCCCTGGCTGAACATGGCTGCACAAGTTTAATAAAGCAGAAGACAGATGCCATCAATCATGTGGGCCCGCCACACATCTGGGGGAAATCCAGGGCCATGACTTGCCTTTCTTCTCCCCACCTTCGTGTCCCAGCAGTGAATAGCCCAGGAGTTACACAGGACAGGTCTGCTCCCCTCCTGAGCTCACGGCACTCTCTCCACTCCTCCGTCCCCTGGGGTCCTTTCCCTGCCCCTGCTCCCCATCACCTGAGGTCTGAACCTCACAAAAGAGCTAAAGGGGCTTTATGTGTTGCGCAAGCTCTTTTCCTCCAAGCAGTGGGATTTCTGCCTTGCAGGCAAATATTTTGCTCTTTGAAATGACCAGGGAGGTCCCCACAAAGAGCCAAGTGCAGAGGAAGGACCTCACCACCTCGTTTTGGTCATGCAAAGCAAGAGAGGGGTCAGTGGGAGAAGGAGAGCAGGGAAAAGGCACAGAAGTCAGGGGAGAAGAGCAGAGGCCAGCCTGCATCCTTGCACCTTCACATCACGCTCTCGTTCATTTGTGGTGGTGCCTCCTGCTTGGAAGCAGAGGGAGTGCGGAGGAAGATGATCCCTTCAGCAGTGCTCAACACGTAGATCTTTGGTTTGAACTCAGACAACGGCACCTATGCTCCCCATCTGGAACAAATCCACACCTTTACTCAACTGCTTCCATCAGGTGGGAGACAACACTTACCGAGCAGATGTTCCCTTTGGAGGAGTCGGGACCTCGCTGGAGTGCCAGAGCAACACGTGGCCTGAGCATGCGCTTCATGGAGGAAACCAGGCTTCTTTTAGCCCAGCACTTCTCTGCTCTGCCTCTGACACAGATTCGCTAAGGAGAGCTCATATTTATCTATTTTACAATCTCCTGCCTTTCTAATATTTTTATTTCAAACCACACACTGCAGCTAACCAGCTCATCATGCGCAGGAGAGCTCACCCGCACCTCCGCCCTCCAGCAGCTCCCGGATCCTTTTTGCATTGGCAGTGAGGTGAGAGGCGGGTGAGAAATGCCTGGTTGACAGGTGGATGGATTGATCCATCGATGGATAGATCGATCCGCCCCACTTCCTTTTCGGGCGATCAGAGACAACTTGCCTTCTGCGGGTGTCCAGAGTGCCCGCCCTGCAGAGGCTGCAGCATTGGGGTGTGCATGTGCGTGGATATGGTTTTCATAGAAGGTTCTGTCTCAGCGGTGGAAGAACCAGTGGTCGCCTGGGTTTGGATAGGTCCCCTCTCTCATCTGTGCTTATTTCTCTAGATTGCCACGCTGAGCTGGTGTCACCAGGAGAATGTGGCCTCCTCGAGGTCTTTCCTATTTCCAAGTGCAGCCTGAGCAAGGAAAACTGCCTGGGGTGGAGACCAGTGGGGCAAAGGGGCATGTAAAGATCCTCACTAGCCTAAAATCAGGCCAAGCCACACGGTCAGACAGAGCTTCCAGACAGCCACGAGGCCACGTCGAGGATGGCAATCAGCACTAGAGGACAACAGGCATGTCCCGTTTCTGCCTCAAGCCCGCTGGAAAGAGAAGATTACACCTCTCCTCTCACCACATCTCTGGGCTGTGATGGCAAATTCCGGTCTGTTTGCTTGGTGTTGAGACCACAGGGAAACTGGGAAAATAGCCCAGCAGGAACCAGCTCTTAACTAAAGCTAGCTGTTAAATAAAGTGGTCTTTAAAGGTTTAGCGGGGCTCTTCCCCTCCAGGTGTCCAGGGCTCGTGCTGTCAGCTGTCCCCTGGGTGCTGGCGGCACTGCCTTGACTGGCAGCTCCGAGTGATAGACAAATAGATCTGGCAGGCAGGACAGCGCTTTGGCTCCCGCACAAAGTTCTGCCAACCGCCAAATACGTGTCTCATTTCTGTTTTGCAAAAGCCTCGATATGTATTTATTTCAAAGAAAAAAAAAACACACGACAGATAGCTGGAAGGATTTAATGATCTGATCTTGTTATGCACACCCGTGCTTACGAGCGAGGATGCGTTATTGACTAACAGAGCATCGTGAGACTGGGATAATGTGAGGGGTTTTGTTTCCATCAGCCACAGAGGGATCTAAACATGTTAGAGCTGAGTAGTTTAGTACATCCAGCTGGGATGTCAGGGCTCCTGGGTCCATTTTTCGGCTTGCAGAAGGTGAATTTGTGTATGATTACAGGGCACGCAACAGCCAAGCTCTTCCCTCAGCCCTGTGAATGGCTCAGGGTGGCACCTGGGATGAGTCACCCCAACTCGTGCAGTGCTGTCTCCCCAGCAGTCAGTGGGGAGGATGGTACGTCTTTCCCAACAGGCCGATCTTGAAACGGAAAGTGTTACCTAAAGGCATCCCTCAGCTCAGCACGGGGACTTAAGATGCTTAGATGTCATGGCTCATGGCTTGTCCTCTCTTGTCCTCCTCCTGGTGCCCCTTCCTCCACCGCAGGCTTCAACTTCACCCCTCTGGCTCAGACCACACCATCACACCCAATACAAGAAGGTGCAGAGTAGACCCAGACGTCCCATTTCATCCCCAGCGCTGCTCTCCGTCGGCACAGGGAGGAAAGCGCCTGGGCCAGAGCCTGTAAAGGGCCAGGCTGATTTCCGC
>NW_010414976.1:29751-33971 GCF_000710305.1 Buceros rhinoceros silvestris
TTTAGTCACAGTGTCTTAGAGTGTCTTCTTTTCCTGCCACTCACCTATCCTCCCGTGTGGCAGCAGGGATGGCAGGGAGGTTTTCACAGCTGGAATGAATTCGAGGGAGGAGGAGGAGGAGGGGTTCGGGAGACACAAAAACCAACATTGAACTCAAGATGGAAGAAAGACAGTATTAGCGGAGGTAATGGAGAAAATATGTGTGTGTGTGAGAGAGGGTATTTTATTTACAGTCTGTTTGTTTGGTGTTGCCCACACACGGTGAAAGCCGGGCAGTGGCTGGACTCCAAAATCCCAGCAGGCACTTTGGCTTGAGAGGTGAGGGGAAGCAGAAAGAGGGAGAGAGAAGGGAAGGAGGAAATGCAGAAAGAAGGAGAAAAAGACGGGATTAGGAAGGGAAATAATTGAGTGGCACTTGTTTGGACAGTGAGGGCGTTTGGAGGTGGGTGATGGAAGATCCCTGGGGCTGCCTTTGCCTCTGCCTGTGGTGTCGAGGACTGGGCAGGAAGATTCCTGGCTTAACACTAGGGTGTCCTGCAGCACCGCGAGCACTGCCGCAGCCATGCAGAGCAAATATCCCGCTCTCGGAGCCTGGGTTAGGGGTAGCCAGAGCTAATCACCACCAACAAAACCAGGGGCAAGCTCTGCCCTCCCTAGGACTTCCCTGGATCCAGCCATGGCTTCTCCCAGTGCAGCCTCCACTGACCGCTCTGCACATCCCTGGGGAGGGGGGCGGATAAGACAACCCAGAACTCCCCAGTGAAATGTTTTATTTTTCACTCTCTCCCCTTGCCCCATCTCATGAAATATTGGAATTAATA
The DNA here is from genome assembly GCF_000710305.1 of Buceros rhinoceros silvestris. NCBI lineage: Eukaryota > Metazoa > Chordata > Aves > Bucerotiformes > Bucerotidae > Buceros > Buceros rhinoceros. Next base: position 30,573 of record NW_010414976.1, read on the forward strand.
TAATAACACACCTTAATAATGTTATCCCTTGTCGAGTCCATAAAAGTCCCCTCTTGCATTACAGCATTTGAGAGACTATTAAGTTTTAAGGCCACGAGACCTCCGTGAAGGAGAGAAGTCATTTCCATTTTTTCCTCTCTTTCGAGGGTGCTGGGGTTTATGGGGCAGTCAGCAACTGGGATTGACAGGGCTTCTGCACGGCAGCATGTGGGCCACCATGCTCACTGGGGAGGGCAGGGCCCAGGGCAGCAGTGACGGGGTTCCCGGCATGTCCCCAAGGATGGAGCTTGCAATAACATGGGCTTGGAGTGGCTGAAACTTTTTCCCCGCTTGGTTCCTCCCCAATCCCAGGGTTTCTTGCAGAGATAGGGGAAAACTAGGCAATTGCTTTAGCATACAAGGGTGTGAGGATGGGGGATGAAAAAACAGTGGGCTTGAGATCCTCTGGTGCGCTTGCATCCCCGTACATGTCTGAGCATCCCAGCTGAGCACAAAGTAACCGGATAAACAAAGCTTCCTTTCCTCCAGAGCAGACTTGTTTGTAATTTATTCTGTATTTCTCTAGCAGTATGGACAGAAACAGGGTAAACATTGTCACATCGTCCCATAGGAGAGTAGCCCAGCCGTCTGTCTGCCTATGCTGGTCCTGATGCCATGTGAGAGCAGCAATAACGCCCTGGTGACCCGAACAGTCCTGCCAGGGCTGGGCAAAGTGACTTTGTCCTCGAGAAGGCTTGGTGCTCACGCAGAGATTGCAGAGACAGGCAGAGGTGGGACACTGCTTGTTTTTCCCAAATCTCAACTGAGAAGCAAGCACAAGTCAGTTGAGAAGTGATCTGAGCATTCACTCCTGCAAATCCAAAGCTCCAAGGGTTTTGGATAGCGTGAGGGCACTGCTGCTGGCGAGGCTGAGGAGCTGTTTGGCTCGCATCGCTCAGTGCTCAGCACGGAGGCGCAGAGCTAAGCGAGCCAGAGGCCTGGTTCCCGGGGCCATTCGCAAGCGGGTGCTTTGGCATGTGCACAGCCTCGCTGACAAGTGGATACCTCTGTTTATGCAGCCCGGAATTGCATTTGGCTTGGATTTAGCAAAGCACTTGGTCTCAAGTGCTTCGCTAAGCAGGGATGGACTTCACCCTGCGCTCGCAGTTAAGCGGGTGCTTCTGCACTGTGCTGGGTCGGAGCACAGAAACCGCAGTGGCTGCAGAGGAAACAGAGCCACCCGCTGCTGAGTTCTCCTGAAGGCAGGAGGATGTCCTACCGCCAGCCCCAGCACAGGAGTTGCCGCCCGGGCAGACTGGCGGGATCCGCCGGCTCCCACCGCAGTGATGGAGCGTGGCGCGGGTGTGCGGCTGCGGGAGAGGGGGACGAAGGCAGCGCTGTGCTGTGATGGAAGTGAACTCTCCCATTCTGTGCTGAAATGCAGAGAGGATGGAAAATTCGGCATTTTGCATAGAAATGGGTGCAGGGACTGCAGAGCGCAGCCAGGGGTCCCATCTGCTGAGAGCAAGTGGGCAAAATCTGGGGTGTGCGTGTTTGTGGGGTGTTGTGCCCTCTCCTTTTCCTTTCTGCTCACCCTCATTTGGGAGGAAAACACCAACAGCGTTAAAGACCTGATCCTGCTCTTGCGGAAGGTGTCAGTGACAGTGGCGGTGACACAAAGCTGGCTGGTGTTAACTGGAGGAGCACCAGCTCAGCAAGAGGCCCTCATGCCAGGAGAGCAAGGGTTTTGCTGAGCTTACGGTTAATAATGTGCTGGCGTTTGGGGTTTCCCTCACAATTTTTATGGGCTCTAAGAATTTCTTCCCAAAGAGAAGCAAGAGGTAGCAGCCCAAAGCTGATGGCACAGTGGGAAGAGGAGGACTGTCGCTGAAAGGCGAAGCAGATAAAGAGCGAAGTGAGAGGCGCTCGTCAGTAGTGGCAGTCCCCCAGGGAGGAAAGCAAGAGAAAACCAAGGGAATGGTGAAGGAGAATGTAAAGATTTCTTCCCTTTTAGCAGGAGAATCTGACTGACCTTAAGCAGCTGGATAGTCCCAGAGAACTATTTACTCTGTATTTCTGCCTCTGCTGAAGGCAGCAGAGCTGTTTGTGATTTACCCCAAGTTACAGAGCTCTGTTTCGCAGTATTTAACCTGCAGGTTCCCGGGTTGTTCCCCCAGCCTGTGCCACGCAGGGAGCTCCGCATCGGCACCGGCATCTCAGAGTTTCTCTTTGCTGGTTGCCAAAGGGGCTCATGAGAAATGGGTTTTTTTCCTAAAGCATAGTTTCCTGAAGACAGGACATTACAGTAAAGCCTTCACTAAAAAACAAACAAAACATCCTTCCGATTGCCAAGAAGAGTTTGAAAATGTGACCACGGCAGGCTCAAAAAACCAGAAGGCCAATTAAAAAAACCCCTCTCCCATTTATTATTATGTAAAATCTCATGCTCTTTAGGGCAATCTCATGATTATGAAGGGGTCAGGGGAACTGATTTATGATTAGAGAGCTCTTGGCATCGGCAATATTGTATATGTTTTAATTTTGAACCTTAATAATCCATCCAATATGCAGCACTTGATCATGACACTCATTTCTCACATATAATTTTCCAAGACTCCACACATCCACCTTCACCTCCTCTCTAACATATACAGCCGCCTGCACAGCACCAAGGAGCTGCTAAACCTGCTCCCTGTGCCAAAGTCAAACGCAATCCAAGTTTTCCCTTTCCGAGGGACCTTCCCCAGAACAGCCCAGAAGGACGCAGCGTCGGTGCCGGGGCTGCGAGCAGCGTCTCCTTCCCCTTTCGCCAGCCGAAAACATCTGCCTTCTGCAGCAGCGCTACCGCAGCCACTGCCCTCACCAAGGGGACAGTTCTGTGTAGATGAAGGGAAAAACAGGCGTTTCTCTACATCTTTGGTGACTTCTCCTGAAGGGGAATTAAAATCCTGACCTTTTTTTTAAAAAATCTTGTGTCTGCAAAGAGCCGTTACTTTTGCTCCTTGGTGCTGACCTCAAGGTGCCTCGTGCCTTGCTCAGCAGCATCAAACACCAGTTACTGGTGGGACAGCACCTTGGGCCATGTGCCCAGAGATGAATCAAATCATGGCCTGTGTCCACTGGGGCGAAAGAAGGGAAAATCGGGGCTGGTGGATTAACACCGGGCTGAGGAAGAGACCCCACTGCCCCGGAATCCTTGATGGGCGAGGACACGGGGCTGGACAGAGCCTGCCCCAGCTCTGCCCTGCTCTGATGTTACAGGATTCCCTTCCAAACAAACCCAGGCGGTGACCGCCCTGCCCAGGACACCCTCCTTGCCCCCATGGCCATCTCCCCTCTCCTTCTCCCACTCGAGGTGTTTATTTAATTGTTTTCCCAGCTCCTCGGTGGCAGCGCTTCCCTGCCATTAAACCCTGACAT
>NW_010414976.1:34029-34644 GCF_000710305.1 Buceros rhinoceros silvestris
CAGCCCCTGGGTGGCAGCCCTCCCCTGCCATTAAACCCTGACATCCACGTTCCGACTGTGTAATTTAAAGCTATAGTTAAATTATGACTTCTCTGAACCTGTTGTGGCACTGACGCATAACCCTAATTAAATGATCGCATCCATTCTAAAGCCAGTCTTTTCTCCCCTCAAACGTTAATTACAACATAAGAGGCTTTAATGGCTCGCCTCACCTCCAGCTCCTCGAAAGAAAGGTCATGCGATTAATTTTCGTCATTAATCTTTTCCCAATGTGGACATTGTGCTGTCACTGGAGCCTATTAAACCCCCTTTGTCCCCCTCCCCTTCTTCTCCCTTCTCCCCCCTTCATTCCTCCCCCCACCCCTAAGTGAATGAAAGAACAAAAATATTTAAGCTCCACTTTGGCTCTGGTGCTGTCTTGGGGTGAGCAGGGCTTGGGACTGTGGCAGTGGAAGATGTGCTGGGAGATGTCCTATGTCCCACCACTGACCTGAGAGCAGGCTGAGGATGGGGATGCTGCTCTGCTGCATGGAGGACAGCTTGGGGACCCCCTTGGGAGCTGCACAGGGCCCTGGGGGGCAGCGCAATGGGAGGCCCATGGGCACCTCCTTAGCG
>NW_010414977.1:0-3630 GCF_000710305.1 Buceros rhinoceros silvestris
CTCCCCGAGCCCAGGAACAGGCGCCTCCGCAGCACCAAGCTTCTCAGAGGCCACCTCACGCTTGGGAGGAACCACCAGCACGGCGAACTCTGCGGACACGGGTCACTCCTTGAAGGTTTTAATTGCCTTTACAAAGGCAGCAGGCAGTGTCTGGAGAGCAAGAGCTCAGTGTGCCTGACACACGACAGACCATAATATGCAAACGTTCTCCTCATTCCCGGTGTCTTAAGGCTGATGGGCTTTATAAAGGAGAGCAGGCAACAAGCCACTGCAGCCTCCCAGACTGCAGTAGCTGCACATCAGGGAGACAATGATCAGAGCCATCAGTTCAGCGTCTGACTTCATCCTCCCAGTGTGAAATCAGACCCTCTCCCATGAAAGAAAATCAGAGGGATTTTGTGTTTGAAGCTGACAAACTGCAGCAATATTCCTGAGCACCTGCCAGTCCCCGCTCAGCCGGGGCTCACAGGCGGGTTAAGGAGCCCTGACCCTGCCTCACGGATCACTGGCTGGAAGGGGAGGCTAACGCAGATCCCACTGACACAAAAACCACGTTCCTGGCACTAATACAGCACTCATGAAAGCCCAGCCCAGAAGAGTGACGAGTGGCAGAGGCAGGAGTTAAAGCACTGGCGACAGACTCAGAGACACTGGTAATGACGGGCTCTGGCAGTACCACTGCCCAAAGTCCAGACCCAACAACTCCGGGGTCGCAATTACGACAGAAGCAGCAATTAGTGACATTAGAGATTAAAGTGAGCGGCACTAAGAGCAAAGCAGACCTGTCGAAACAGAGTCAAACAGGGCCACCATCGTGCCAAGTTCCATGCCAGTGAAGACCTGGCTCTCTGCCTGCAAAATGCCAGGCTGATAGACACGTCCCGCTGCCTCTGCCAGCACGAGGTGCCCTGTGCCGTGCGGGGTTCCCCTGCCTCTGCCCACAGCAACCAGCCAGGCAAAGCCAGCGGCAGTCTCTCTCCAAGAGGCCATCCCCGCTGCAGCCCAAGGGGCAGAGCTTTTACCAGGGTGTTCCCTGCACCTCCTCCCAGAAACCTCACCCGTATCAGGCTTTGCCACGGAAGGAGATCCCGCCATCCTTCCAGGCAAGGCTGGGAAAGTCAGGGTACGACAGAGCCTAACGATGCGGAGGGCCCCAAGTCTCTGACCCTGACAGGCAGGAAGGTCAGGGTCGGAGCGCTCTCTTGAAACAACACAAAGCCCCGCCTGCCAGAGAGAAAGCGGCAGACCAAGGAGCGATGAGGCACCCCTCCAAAGCTGGAGGGAGTCAGAAAGCAGCAGAGGGAACTGCCGGCCACTACTGCAACTACGCCTAGTCCAGCCCTCCCAGGGACACTGGACACAGCATGGCCACTGGTCCCGGGACTTGTACAAGCTTCTCTCGCGGCTGGACCGTGATGTTTCTCTTAGCTTGTGCAACATCACTGCAAGCCCCTGAAGTGCAGGAAACTGTAAAGTCATGCAACAAGCACTTGTCTGGAAAGTGCATGACAGAAACAACAGCGAATCAACTTGGACAATTAACCTCTGCTCCTCATTCTTACGATGCACGTACAAAAATGAGTAAAGTACTAAACTGCCCAGCTAGTGCAGCTTCAGGACAGACATGATCAGGATGAAGAAAATGGTATTTGCACGGGCCGAGGTGGCATTTCTGGGCTGCTCTCCAGATGTTATTACTGGAAACCTGTCACTCAGGAGGAGGCTGTTCTGCTGGATCCGTCAGCAGAGGAGCCCCCAGCTCAGGCAGGCACAGGGTGCTCCTGCCTCATCCGGAGCCTGTGCCCTGTCTCCCACGTGCAGCTCACAGAGGTTCAGAGGAGCTTGCTCAGATGCAAACTTCACTGGCAATTGGGAGGCAGCTCTGGAAGCTCCTTGTAGAAGCCCCTGCTGGCACGTCGGGGAGCATCACTGAGGGTCTGGGGTAGGGGGCTGCAGAGGCACAGAGCTCATCCAAGCTGCTGGAAATCACACCTGTAGCAGCTGACAAGGGAGACAAATGGGAGCCAGAAGTCCCTTCCTGGCAATCTTGCCACGTCACAAGGGCATTGCCACAGCCTGCCTGTCATCCTTTCTGTGGGGTACAACAAGGACTAGGAGTGACAAGACTGCCACAGCACAGCAGCATACGCTCTGGCTTTGGGGAACACGTCTGAGGGCTGAGCGAACACCATCACCTTTACGCAATGTTGCACATTTCAGGTTTGCTGTGCACAAGCAGCAGAGCCCTCCCTGACTGCTCGGCTACCAGGTAAGGTTTCTCCCCTCAGGGAAGGCTGGGCTGTACAGTTGTGGAGTTTAACTGAGTGGAGATTTTATCTTCAGAATCTGAAGCAAAAGGAAAGCTGCATCCATGTCCTCACTGCATGCACGGGGCCTGGGGCTCACACCCACCGGCTCCTCCAGAGCTCTCCCTCCCACAAAGCCTCCAGCCAGTCCCCGTCGGTAGCACTGTGTGGTGGGATGAGGGGGGCATCCCCAGCACCATGCTGGGTGAGGGCCACCACAAAGGCAAGCCACCACAGGCAGAGGACGGGCGAGACTGCCCTGCTCCAGGGAGTTTCTGCAGGTCTGTTTATGTGACAGCCTCAATACGGAGCTTCCGCTTGCCCTGAACACGTGTTATATCGGTGTTGAAGCATCATCAGGAGGTGTCACGGGTGGCCACAGAGCAGCCAGACTGACAGAAGAAACAGGGAGAGCAGACCAGGGCTGTCCTTGCCCACAGGAGAGAGCGGATCACCCCTGTGCTGAGGGAAAGGGGTCAGCATCAGAGCCAGGAACAAACCCACCCCACCAAGCCCTCCTTTGCCTACAATGTCACAGCAACCAACAGGGCTGGCTGGTTCCTACCTGGCAGCCACCGTGACTCCCAGGACGCCCCTCAGCCCCGTGGGGCAGAGCCTCCCAGGTCTACACGGGAGCAAGGACAGATGCTGCCACAGGGCAGGCTGCCCTTGCTGTGGGAAGGTGCAGGAGAAGCAACCTCCATCCTGGAGCCACACAGCATCACAGCACCCCCACACCATGCCCAGCCCAGAGAGACAATCCCCATAGGGACTGTCAGGTCGTGTCACATCATGTCTTCTCAGGTCCGTCCTCCACCCACTCAAGCATAAGCATTTCTGCTGCTGGTTTTGATGCAACTCTTTAAATTTCTGACCCACTGGTTACTGACCTGCTGAGAATGTGACCCAGCTGCACATATTTTAAGACTTAACTACATGTTTGTGCTGAGGCAGAACACAAGTATGCTGGTTTCAGGCTCTCAGCCTCAACAGGGAGCATGGGAGGAGCTATTTTGGTATGGAAAGGGCAGCTCCACATTTTTTTTGTGCCTCAGAGTGCAACAGCATTGAACTCTTCCCAAGACAGAACTTGCTCTTGCCCTTTGGAAGAGGCAGCCATGGCAATCCTGGAGCCGCGTGCTGGGAATCCAGGAACAGACGCCACAGCATCCATGGAGATGCCATCGCTAAACTCTGCCCCTTTCAGCTCTCCAATCTCATCAACATTCCTCTGCAGTTCCCCTAAAGAAGGGCCTGTTATGGCAGCCTGTATGTTCCCACACCGGCCCCACCAAGGCCGACTGTTTGCCGAGTACAGACAACA
>NW_010414978.1:0-6677 GCF_000710305.1 Buceros rhinoceros silvestris
GCTAAAGATTATTATTATATCTAACTGTCCTTATTGTATCAAAGTGAAAACCCCATAAAAATTGAATTATAGGGGCAAGGGATTCTGTTGTTCTTCTAAAGGCAAATAGTTTGATTTCTCTTTTTCATTTCTCATTTTTATCTATGCACTTGAATTATTTATAGTGCTAAATATACTGATATACTATATACTACAGTGCTAAATATGCCAGCCAAGTCACCACAATAAAAGCCTTCTTGAGCAGGCCAGATTTTATATCAAAAGTCCACCCGAAATAGATATATTTATTGAATCATTATCCCTGCCCTTTTGGACAGTTGTTCAAGATTGAAATTCCATTTACAGTAATGCAATGGATTACATTAAATTTTATTAGTTGCGATGAGGCACTCCTCAAAAGCTGGTGGGTTTGAGTGTTCCCCTTCTCCTCCTCAGCATTAAAGTAGGGCAACTATGTATTTTAGTTAGACTTAGCATAATTAACTGTGACGGAAAGGTGGCACATTGCCTTTACACCAGTTACTCCCTACTGAAACATCCTAAAACACGGCTAAAAGTGTTTTAGAGACTTCAGCACTGTTTGAGCTTACTTTTTAAACACACAGATATACCTTAGTAAGAGCTGTTTCTAAAAAACCATAGTACATGTGGGAGTAACAAAAAGTGAGGTATCATTTGTTTTGATAGATATTTATCAAGGTGATTGCTGAGAAGAGAATCAAATACTAGTAGGATTGTGCATTTGACTCCTATACAGTGGCACAGGTATTAAAGCACTCTTCACGATTCTAATCCAAAGTCCTACACATGAAGAAAGCCACCAAAACTAGTCTCTCAGGTTGCTATTTTACTGAACAAGGGTTGCCCAGTAATAGCTGCAGATGGACAGGACTTTGGATGGGGTAGTAGAAGGAAAATCCAGACTTACAACTACAGTGTAAGATCTGTGGATATGGAAAAGTATGGCATGTTGTTTGATGACCACCTCACTTTTCTCTCTCTCCCACCCCCTCAAACACACTGAGTTCACATGAGGCATTTGGATTCTGCAGCATTCCTAATTGCTTTGCAAGTAAAGGTCATGGCGGGATTGATACGTAATTGATGTGGAAGACTGGTAGGGCAAAGAGTTCTGTGCCTAGAGGAAGACATACAGTTTCTCAGACAAGCACATTATGCATTCAAAACCCAGGCTGCTGCAGAATGAACCTAGGCCTCAGAAAACTGCTGATGCGGTGAATTTTTAAACAGTTCCTCAAGCACCGTTCTTCACCTGACAAAGCCTATAGTCATCTGTAACTAGTGATACACAAACATTCAGCTCTGAAGTCGAAGCTGATTTGAGTACGTGAGACCTATTCAGGATGTACACCAACTTGGTGAACAAGTTTATGGAGGTTTGGTTGGGTTTTTTTTTTTTACATTTTGAAAACATATTCTGTAGCAATAAAAGCACAGTCAACCAAGGGTAAGTTCTGAACAGTTTCATAAAGCCTTCTTACCACAAGCTTGATAAGAAGCAAGAAGGAGAACCACGTGGATATTTTAAACAAAAAGTAAACAACATAGGCAACACCCTCCCCCCAAAAAACCAAACTGGCCCACACAGTCCCCCCCAAAAAGCCCTAGGGCACCATTAAACTTTTCAGCAAGACAGTGTAGTCAATTTTAAGAAGAAACTTCATTAAAACAAGTGTATCAGAATGGTAAGAACACATGACAGAGCAAGACAAACTAACACATCAAAAGCTCTAGGAGATATCTGCATAAAGTCCTTTTTTCATCGGTGTCCCACGTTAGAAAAAAAACAGTTTGATTAGAAAAAAAACTGGTTTGTTTTAAAATGACCAATCATAATGTACTCCTCCCATTTACATTCTCACACCTCATTGGTTGTGAAATCTTTAGCGGGCTCTCCGTCCCTTTAAAGGCTGCGCACAGGACCACGTTAATTCCGGGGGCTCGGGGCTTTCCCTTTCTCGGTGTGCCGGTACCCGTATCACTGCTCGCTGACTGCCGGCTCCGGATCTACCTCGCCTCTTGCTGATCGGCAACTACAGACCTGCCTGGACCTTCGCTGCTGCGGCTGCTGCCGCCGCCCTGCCCTGTACCGGGCGGACCCTTGCTACTGCCGCGGTGAACCTGCACGCCGCACGGGACTGCCTTTGCGGGCTACTGAGCGCTGCTGCTTCGTCCCTGCCACCGGCGTGCTCTGCGGCCGCGGTTTGCCTTTGCTGCCGTTTCTCTAACACCCGCCACCAAACCGCTCGGCTTGGTTTGGCTCCTGCTTACATGTGGATTTGCTGTGGCTACACTGACCGGCTTTGCTCCGCTCCCGCAAACCCGCCAACCACGTGGCTGCTGCTATGTTGAAACTGCTCCATACTGGGTTTTTCCCTTTCGCTTTTGTTTCCCTAACCGTTTTAACCCTTACTACGCCAGCCTTCCAATCCCAAATAAAACTGTTAATATCTCATTTGTTTTTCTGTATATAATATTTTCCTAGCATTATTAAACTTGTTTTAGTTTCCCAAACTTAAGAAGTCTCACAAACGTTTTTCCTTCTTTCTTCTAATCTCTGCTTTTAACCCTTTTCTCCCAGAACAGGAGGGAGGTTAATTAGAGAGAGGAAGAACTTGTCCCATAATTGGCGTACCTTGGCCAAACGGAGACAATCAGATAACAGAAAAAAAAAAGAAGGATAGTGGGAAGAAGATCTGGCATTACCTGAAGGAACTGTCTGTGGAAGATTGATCACCTCTTGGGCCATAGTGCATGTAACAGCCAGAAACTCAAAACGGAATGCAAACTGAGTATCATATAAAAATTTTACTTAAGAGTGAAGTCTGTTAAACTGCTTGATAATTCTCATAGGAAGCAGCAGAAGCCCCATTACTTGAATTGGTTAAAGCTGGAGTGTACAAACCATAAAGCTTACAATATCCTGTCGGGAGGAATCCTACACCTACAAGGTATTGGACAAGATGACTTCAGAGGTCTTTCCATCCCTAATTTCTTTGACTCAATGAATAAACATGAACCTAATCAGAATAGGTACACTGTTTATCTAAGCAATAACAGTCAGCTAACTGGAGCACACAAGGGAATTGGCTGCTCTTATGCTGCTGAATAAACAAGATCAGAGAGCTTTAAAATAGGCTTTGGAGTTTGAATTTGCAGACCTTGGTATGCATTTGTATTGTAATAACCTGTTTATAACCTTGGACTTGTGAAACAGGAATCTTTAGATAGAAGGGTTTTGGGGTTTTATTTTATTTTTAAGAAAATAGTTTTTAAAACATGAAGACTACAGACTTAACTCAAGATCTCTAAGATTACTGGTAAAATAATGTCTTTTAAGTCTTCAGACACACAGGCTTAAAGAAAGTAATTTCACAAAGAAGGAAAATTAAAACAGTGATTGTGGCTTATATCCCAAGAGCAGCTTGGACTGTATGATGTTGCTGCATATTTTACAAGTTTGTATGTGTTGCATTCCTTCAGATAAATCTAATTTGCCTATGAGATTAGAGCCAGGTATCATTTGCATCACTGCTCTTTTTGGTCTTTTATTTGGATGTGGTGGTTGACTCAATGTTCCACATAGTTTCTTCTTCCCCATTCAATTACTCAAGTTTTATAAACAATTTCAACATGATTATGACATTACCGTATTTAGGTCCTATATTTACAGTTCTACTATGGCACATTCTTCCCTTAAAAATCTGTGCCAATACAAGCCAGCATACAGGAATGCTTTTATAGCTAAGCAAACAGAAGGTCACAGATCTGGTCAGTCTGGCCATGCTCCATATAAATGGATGGCTACTGGTATTACTAATCTGTACCAAGTTCGAACTTAAAACCCTAGAGATGGGCTCCTTTTGAATTGTGAGTTTGCTTTGTGGCTTGCTATACATTCAAAAAACATAGCACTAGGTCTAGAGGTATAAGGTGAACTCTCGCTATGAGAAATGCCAGCCGCTGATGGCAGGTGAATGAGAAAACATGGCTGTGCTTCCCAGCTTGCAGGTGAGCTTGCATAGCAAGTGGGGTAGGGGGGACAGCAAACCTTACCACACGCCTCTTGGCTTGTCAGCCCAGTGTACTGTAGAGAGTCATTGCCATACAATGCTGCCCTGCGATTCTAGTCTAAATTCAGACATTTTCCAGACTGTAATTGCATTTGATATTCAAATACACTGGCATTGCTTAAAATTTAAAATGTATCGCAGCCCTTTTGACACCAATTCACACTGTTTCACTTGAGACAGACATCTCTCTGGGTGGAATGGAACCATCCAGCTGGGAGAGCACTTTTCATAGCACGTACAGCATTATGATCTGACCTTTGGGACTGAACAGATTTCAGACAAGTTAATTTATACTCAAAGCAGTAGCTACTATCACTGCAGAAGGCATTTGGTTTGCGATCTGCAGATTCTCATCCACCAGATCACTTTGATTTTCTTAATCATGCAGTATGATGTGAGTACTTTCACATAATATTTTTTTCTTTTGGACAAGTAACCTTTTTGTAGATATGTTCTTAATTTTTTTCCTTATTATTTATCCACTGAGTGAACTTTGAATCCAACTACTTTTTCCTGATTAAGTTTTCCATGTTAATTAGTTTTTCCGTGTCTTCCCTTAGCCCTGTCTTTTGCTTTTTGCTTGTTATCCAGATTTCCATTTTACTTTATCACCTTGTTTTCGTTCCACTCTTTATTTCACTATTTCCAAACAGAATATGTAATATCTATAATATTTGAGTAAAATTAATGTATAAAATTAAAACTATTATCCAAAGTGACTATAAAACAAACCAGAAAGTTATAGTTGAAAATTGGAAGTTGAAGAAAATTGTATTGAAGTGCAACACCATTTCACATTTTGAAAAAAGATCTTACTTCTAAAGATTGGAAGAAACTAGAACTCCTGCAAAATATAAAAAAGCCCCAACATCGCAGTAAAGATCCTAGAAAATTAACTTGAAAATAGCCAACTGTGAGCCAAACAGGTTGAGACAGAAGCCCCATCTTCTCTACAATTTCTGGTATAAGGTGATAAACACAAAGAAAAAAAAAATCTTCAAAAGTTTAGTCACAGAGAAGATATTATGCAAAAAGAAAAAGAAATTAAGTGAGAATGACATTTCAAGAGAAGTAATTTCTTTCAGACACATTTGATAATGCAGAAGAAAACAAAAAAAAAAACAACCCCACACCACTTTCTCAGCTGTTTCAAGCTGTCAACAGAATGACAATTTATGGTGCTAAGACCACAAACTGTTCCACCTGGATGTTTTCTGTACTTCTGTGGTGTAAAACCCAGCATTAAACTACTCAACAATATGCAATTTAGTTTAACAATCACATCTAATGGTACAGCAGATAAGGTCATATACTCTGTACAGAAAACGTATACCACACACACTGCTCATAGCAGGTAATAAAGACTACTCTTCATGTATGATTATCCAAGAATATTTTCTTTAAAGTGTTCTATTTTACAGGTACAAGCTTTAGCTGGAAGGTTAGGAGAGCAATCTAAGTGTATGCTAAGCTCAGTGGAGGTATCAGAGGACCCTAAGATAAGGTCTCAGCTCTATTCTTAAGTTTCTATTTCTCAGACACCATAAAGCTATTGAAATGTTATTACTGCAAACATGTTATTCCAAAACAAACAAACGCCTCTTCTGTAATGTTGTTTCTGATAAGCATCTTGTAATATTCCCAGACACTTCACAAATAAAATATCCTGCCACTTAACAGCCAGAGTCATTTCAATATCTGAAGATGGCTCATAAAATCTACTTTCTTCCAGCAGAGTCTAGCTACTGTGAAAACCCACATGAATATGAAATAAAAAGAACTTGTGAAAAGGGGAGGCATAATTCTCAGGACAGGTTCACTGCAGAACGAGGAACTTTTGACTTTTCAAATTAATCTCTTAAATAGATGTAAAAAGTCACTATTCAGTATGAAAGAACTTTAGAATTACTTGTATTCTTGAATAAATGATAGAGAAAGGAAGAGAAACCATAAAGTGCAAACAATCAAGAATAATCATCACTATATATATCAGCCATGCCTGTTATTTTTTTTAATGTGTTGTGCTGAACAGTTTCATAGACTAAACAACTGTGAAATAAAATAAGGAGTTACCCCATATGCATAAACATTTTCACTGTCATAGGTGCATACGGTATTCCCCTACCGCCAGCTTAACCACTGACTGTAACTATAATTTTGCAGTAGTAAGGAATAATGCAGTGCATGCTTTAAGTATAGGGATATTTCATTAGCAGAGAAATAAATAATATTTAGGGAATAAGCAGTAAAAATGAAGAGAGAATTTTGGAGATAAATGAGTCTTCCATAATTACCGCAGAACATTTCATTCATTTTCCTACTTCCAGTTTTCAGTTAGCTATTTAGATAAATCAATTATGCATCATGAAGTCAATTCAACTTCTAATTTGCTTAGTGAATTAAGTGAACAATGATCAGCTACACTGTTTCTTTTGAGTCTCTTCAAACAATTAGAATCACCCAATGAGCCAATAAGATACTGCTGTCAACAAGTTATGGTTCTTTATAGAAATTAAGTGTTGATGGGGGAGCAGGGGGAGGCACAATTAGGTCTCATTAGCACAGCCAGGATATTAGCCTCTT
>NW_010414978.1:6771-7710 GCF_000710305.1 Buceros rhinoceros silvestris
CTGCTTAGCACTTGCATGTTGTTCTAGATACTGCACCCAGTCTTGGGCTCCCAGTACAGGAAGGACCTCAATGAGCTGGAGTTCAGTGGAAAGCCCCCAAGCTGGTCTACTGCTGGCCCACTTGTGCTGTCATCACAGGATGAGGGACTAGGGCTTGTTCAACCTGGAGAAGAGAGTGCCTCTGGGTGACCTAACCAGGTCTCTGCCCATACCTACAAGGGAGGTATTGGAAAGACAGAGGCAGGCGCTATACAGAGGTGCACAGTGACAAACTGAAACTAGTAGGTTCAGACTGGATATAAAGAACAAAATTCAGCCCAAGGACCATGAAGCAGTGGAGTGGGCTGCCCAGAGAGGCTGCACAGTCTCCATCCTTTGAGGTCTTCAAGACCAGACTGGATAATACACTGACCAGCCTGGTCTGACCACACAGCTGGCCCTGAGTTAAGCAGGATGTTGGTTTAGAGACTTCCTGAGGTACCTTCCAACCCTATCCTATGGTCTTGTAACTCTATTACCATATTCAATTTATAAAAATGCTTCCATCTTCCCATACCGAGCACTGCCAAAAAACTGTCAAACCAAAACACAACAGTAACACCAGTGAAACCCAAATCACCTTTCCAGAGGCATCGTATCCTAAAGTCTCATTTTTGCTATGTTGGTGTTTCAGTACCATAACACCTTCCTAAAATAAGTTCTCCTGAATTTTTAAAACAGATAGAATACATCACTAGCAACCTCATCCAGGTATATATTCCATTTCTACAAAGGTCACCAAAATACTGTAGATACCACCTGGTATTATTCTTACACAAATACCTATTTCCAGCTCCTGACTCATATTCAGATTCTTGCAAAGTACTGAGGTTGTCACAGCTCTGTGCTGTACCCTCTCATCCATAAAACAAAGAAACCTTGGTTTCTTCCTTTTTTTTT
>NW_010414979.1:0-279 GCF_000710305.1 Buceros rhinoceros silvestris
TGCTTTTGGTTCCGGCTTGATGGTGTTTCAGCTGAAAACATCATTCTCCTTGTACTTGTTCCAGTCAGAGCCACAAAAAATGTCGGGTTTTGTTTTCCACAGAGTTTTATTTTCATGACTGTGGTGTACTTCGGACCTCTGACCTGCTCCATCATCACCACAACCCGCAAGTTCTTCACTATTCTCGCCTCCGTCATCCTCTTCGCCAACCCCATCAGCACCATGCAGTGGGTGGGGACAGTCCTAGTCTTCTCGGGTAAGTCAGGCCGGGAACCGGCG
>NW_010414979.1:504-3216 GCF_000710305.1 Buceros rhinoceros silvestris
TCAAAAGCAGCACCCTGGAGGGAGGGGCGTTAGCGGCCGTACAGCCCCCAGCCCCGAGGGAGGGGAACGCGGCTTCCAGCAGGTTGTTTGGCCTTTGCTTTCTTTTTCTCCCCCGCACCAGGGAAGTCGCTGCCTCCGAGCGACCGTTGGCAAATTGGTGCCGTTAGGCTGATTTTTCGGAGTTCCACGCATGACGTCTGTGTGAAGAACTTTTCTGTGCACAGGGATTGTTTTCTCTCTTCGCAGGCCTGGGACTCGATGCCAAATTTGGGAAGGGAGTGAAGAAGACCTCGCACTGAGGAGCAGGCCGGTGGCTGCAGCTGGAATGAACTTTTAATTTATTGTCTTGTACCTCAAAATCTGTTATGAAACTGGACTCAGGATCGGAAATCAGAAGGGGAGCACCTGGAATTTTGTTTCTGGTTTTGTTTTCTAATTCAAAATTGTCTTAAAAGTGTAATACTTTAGTTTTAACTGTAATTAAGCTTTTTTTTTTTTTTGTCTGTAATCGAAGCTGCGTTACTAGATCGTAGCAGCAGGACGATTTTCTTGCCTTAACCTTAAGGAAAAAACCCTTCGTATCTTTATTAAAGAAAACGAGACAAGGGCCCCGTTTGCAGCACTCCAGTGTCAGTCGCGTGGGCTGGTGGTGGGGAGGAGAAGGGCAGAACGTCTCTGCCCGGAGAAGGGCTGCTCTGAGGGCGAGGTCAGTGCGTTGGCGCGGCCAGGGAGGATCCTCCATTAAACACCTGTGTTGAAGACACCCCCCTCTTCTGATTGGTTGTCTGATTTTTCCAGAACTGGGGTGGTGGAGCAGCCAGTTGGACATTTTCCCATTAAGACAATTGATCTGAACTCTGAGATACGTTAAAACCTTCATCCCAGCCCTTCTGAAGCAGCAGCGACTCTTGGCACACGTAACAGTCCCCAGGAAACCCCTTTAACCAGTGGGGCCCGGCTGAAATCTCCTCACCCCCTCTGCTGCTGAAGGACCAGGACCCTCTGCTGCTAAAACCACGCCAAGGGTGCGCGACAACGGCTTCCGAATGCTGAAGAGGGCCCTTGTTAATTAACCGCCATCAGGACAAGCTCTCTCGCCCGCTCCGAGCGCAGGCAGCTCCCCGGGGCCGCGCGGGGCGGAGCTGTGACCATAATGATGCCTTCAGAGCCGGAGAGCGGAGCTCTCCAAAGAGCGAGCGGAGCACATGAAAGCGTGTTGCCACCAGCTGTCACTCGGGCTCCATCTGCTCGGTGGCTTTGGCCTCTTGCCCCTCCAGATGGGATCTGGATCTCGTTCCTGGGCGGCTGGTGTTAAGTCTCTCTCTGTCCCCTGCTTCCCTCGCCCCTCCCGTGTTCCTTCCAGCTCTTTTGCCCTCGGGTTTGGTTTGTTGAATCCGTCGGGCTGTGGGGTTGTCCTCCTCAAACAACGCGGTGCTGGGGAAACGGAACTCGAGGCTGCTAAAGGGTTTTTCTCTGTCGCCTTCAGCTCTTCGCTATCTTACGCTGTCTTGAGGGTCGAGTGATAAGCAGCAAACAAACATGCTCTGGGTGGCAGCGAATCCTGAGGTAACACCTCCTGTCTCTCACTCCGCGGGTCCTGCCTGAGGGACACAGTGTGCTGGCACCCTCCCTGTGGAGGCTCTGCCTTCCCTGAAGACAGTTCTGCTTCCCAGTATCTGCAAGGTAATAAATATAATTTCCCTTTTATAAAGGGGAGCAGAGAAATTGCACGACTTGTTGATGAGCGCTGTGGCAGAGATAAGAATTCATTATCTCCTGTGAGTCTGAGGCCTGAAACCACCTTTTCTCCTGGTTGATGGGACTTGTGCTCCTCCGTCTCGGCGCTGTCTCAGCTTTAAGCAAGTCTCGAGCTCAGCAACCAAAAGCAGTAGAAAGACTCTAGCCGAGCGCTTGGTTCTCTGCGTTCCGCTGACTTCTGTTGAATTAGTGATGCGGGAATAGACCCCGATACAACCCCCTGAAAAACCGCTGTAAACCACCAGCTCCCTCAACCATCCGCTTCCTCGCGGTAATCCCGGAACTTGTGTTCAACAGAAATGTCTCCTGGGAAGAGAGTTGAGTCGCTACCGCTACCACCCGCTGCTCTAGGGCGTGGGCTGCGAATCGAAGGGAAGCGGCTCTGGTTGGGCTCCACAGCAGCAGAATCGTGCATTAGCGCTGATTCCTGACAAAGAGTTTGCTCAAAAGGAGCCAGCGGGGATCCAGGGAAGCTCTTGCCCAAAGCCACAGGTCTGTCCCCTTCCCCGCACAGCAGCAGCCTCGGTGACCAGTGTGAAGACCGAAGCCGGGAGCTTCCTGGGGTTTATTTTCTAAGCCAAGATCTGTCTTTAGCAATATCTTCAACTCGTCTGTATTCAGAGCACAGATTTAAAGATCAGTCTGCCAAGAAGAAAGAAAAGAAAGGAGATTTTCCCTCTGCTGATTGCTGCAGGCTCCCTTGACCCACTTTAGCTCTGAAGCCTCTTCCTGGTATGGCTCCAGCTCGGTTCTCGCTGCTCCTCTGCCTCTGTCAGGAAGAATTTCTTAGAGCAGGCAGCTCTTGGACCTACCTTGAGTCTGAACCCGCTGGGTTTCCCTGGACAGCTTGCCGTCTCCTCTCCAGACCTCACGTACTGCCAGGTCCTGCAGGAGCCTACAAAAGCAGTTCCAGAAGCTCTTTTCAAATCAGCACTGGCTTTTTCTCTAACAGTT
>NW_010414979.1:3343-3767 GCF_000710305.1 Buceros rhinoceros silvestris
CCCTGCGCGGCCGGAGGCTGCTGTAGCCCCTCTCCCCGGTGACGGCTGCTCACCGTGGTCTGAGGAGCCTGTCTGGCGGTGCTGGGTGTCTGTTCCTGCTGGGGTCCAGCTTCTCTTTGACTAAAGACAGGAAAACCCCAAAGGAACTGTGTTAGGGTCCATCCTCCATGTTACCTTTCCCTGTTAGTAACGTAGCTCCCCTTGGAGGCACCTTTTGCAGCGGGATAATTATATTTAATAGGTGTTTTTGCTTTGTTCTTTTTTCATGACAGCGCAAGTCTCTCCAGAGGTGAATTCCTGGTGAAGTGTCAGGAAAGGCTTTTTGCTCTTCACGTAGGAGATCAGTCAGGTGCCACGTGTGGACAGAACTTGCTCGAGTTTATCGAGACTCTGCAGAGTGTCGGGGACGGCGGGGGGGGGGGGG
>NW_010414979.1:4005-4386 GCF_000710305.1 Buceros rhinoceros silvestris
CAGGCTCTCCACCTACAGCCTGCGCTTCACCCGTCCTGCTGCCACTCAGTTTGTCTCTGCTTTTTTTAGACATTTTCCAGTCTATTAGAAGGATGCAAACTAGTTAAATAAAATGACTGCCTTGTTCTTAGTCCTGGGTGCTTGGTCTCTCCTCCCCCAGCCGTGAGCGAGCAGCAGTTTGTGATAATACCGTATTTTCCAAAATGAGAAGGGTTTGTAAAGCGTCAGACCTCGCCCTGCGCAGCCAAGAGGGTCGATGCTCTGAACAGCAGCGGGGTCGAGTTTGGAGTCTCGGCTGATTGGCCAGGGGGTTCCAGAAGGGAACGCGCGTGGTTGGCTCCTTCCCCGGCAGATGCGGCTGGGGGTTTTTCCCGGACGGGG
>NW_010414979.1:4513-6555 GCF_000710305.1 Buceros rhinoceros silvestris
ATGCGGCTGGTCTTTCTCCGAGCAGGAGAGGAAGGGAAATTGGTAGAGTGCGAGATGAGGTCAGTAAGTGCCTTGGACAAAGCAAGTGCAGAACATGAAGGTCAGGCTGAGGAGTTAGGAAGAGATTCCGGCTCTTGGATCTGTTGGCTCCGGAGTCCCTTCGTGCTCAGCCAGTTACCAGCAGGGGGAACTCTTATTTCAATCACTTTCCAGGAAAAAAAAACCAACAAAAGAGCAGTTCCTGTTTAATTAGCGATGTTAACTGTACTTCTAGAGCCTGTGTGCTCACAGCAAACACCTACCGGAGAAATCGAGGCCTTCCTCCATTTTTATTCTGCGTACTTCTTTTGGAGCATCAGCAGGGGCTTCGCTGAAGCTCAGCTGTCAGAAGCTCTAAGACCATCCCCGTCTCTTCTGCAGAGTGACCTTCATTAGCGATAGCACGAGTCTAGACGAGTCTGTGCTCGCCTGCAGGCGCCCTTGTCCTCAGGTAACACAAACAGCTGCCGCACAGCAGCCGCCGCGGCATCACCGCCGCTGCTCCTGAAAACATTGCTGTCAGAATCCTCCCAGGACCCCTGTCAGCTCCTGGTGGTTCCAGGCAGATGAGAAGAGTCGTGCAGGCACTGAGAATCGAGAGCAGCATGCGCTGCTGCGGGCTTTGCGCCCGAGATCCCTCCAGGAGGGACGTGCTGATGTACCAGCCAGGAAAGGTGACGTTTTATTTTGTAGCTAATGGAGACGCAGCATCCACGGGGGGGAAGCGTAGCAGCTGCCTTCCTTTCCCTTTCACCTTCCTCGGGTTTACGAGCTCCTTCTGCAACTCCCGCAGCAGCTGTCTGAAAAGAGCCCAAATGTTCAGCGAGAAGGCGGTGTCTCCTGTCAGGTAGTTGGAGTCCCGGGGCCGAGTCACTGAATCGGAAAAACCCCACCGTTCCCTTGACCGTGGCTGTTCCCTGCAAGGTCCAGCCGTCAAGGCCCTTTCACCTTCTCCGTTACCACATCACTTCTCTTCGACGTTCCCTGCTTTTTTCTTACCGCATTCACTTCCTCTCTCCTTTTTTCCAGCTGCTTGAGCCCTTTATGCTCATCCGTCCTTCCATGCTCTGTTGCAGAGTCTCACCCCGATTTTCCACTCTTTTATCCCGTTACCTTTCCGTACCTGTGGAAGGGGAACACACACAGCAGCGCTAAAAACCTTCAGAAGGCTGCAGCCCGCTCCTGCTCCTCCACGAGGGAAGATCCCACTGAGGATGACTCCTGGTTTGTGGAGGAAAGGTGGTCCGAGTAAACCGGGGGACTCTGACGATGTTCTGAGCTCCTCCGCGCTGCAGGTGCCAGCAGAGTTAACAGCGTCTTGGAGGAAGGAAAGTAATTTCACAGACCATTAGGGCTGGTGGGAAGCAGCAGGATCAGGTTTTAATGAATAGAGGATCAAAAGCATCTTAAAGCAAACCAGCACGGAAAACAAGAGCCGGCTCATCAGGGAAGACAGGAGATGCCTCTAACGAGAAACAACGCGCCAGCTCAAAGGCACGAGGGAGTCACTGTCTCACAATGGCGCGTTTTAAAGTGTAATTTCCTGTTCGAAAAAATTAGCTTTGATACTTTTCCAACACATGTAAAAACATCCCGCCGAACAGATTCCCTGCAATTAAAATCTCCCAGTCAGAGTTTTTCCAAAGGAGGTCAAGAGTTTTGAAACAGCGTTTGTTTTCTCACAAAAGTAGTTTTTAATCACGGCAACGGCTGAGTCAAGTTATCGCGGAGTGTTTTGAGGTCAGGAAAGCACGTTCGGACCAGCAACGCTCTGAGCAGACCTGAGGGCGGTTCGTGTGTGACAACGGGTGACGTCTCGCCACCACCAGCAGCCCTTTCCCACAGGAGTGCTGATGGTTCCTGGTTTCGTGCTGAATCGAAGGCCACATGTTCGTGGTGGCTGTGCTAGCGCAAATTTACCCTGTGCTGCTCCAGCAGGAGCACCCGTAGGTGCCACTGGCTCCACTGGCAGCGCAGGAGGAAGCCTATGGAGTTGGGGTGCA
>NW_010414979.1:6569-10076 GCF_000710305.1 Buceros rhinoceros silvestris
GGGCTGCTCCAGCAGGAGCACCCGTAGGTGCCACTGGCTCCACTGGCAGCGAAGGTGGAAGCTAATGGTGTGGGTGCTGCCGCAGCAGGGGCGGCTCCGAGCACGGGGGTGACCTGGAACTGGCCTCGCTCCAGGCAACGCTCGGCACAGAAAGGGCAGGACCTGAAAAACGCCAGTGCCTGTAGTTTACACATCTGTCTGCTGTCACCGGTTCGTATCCAGACACGAAAACCTCCCTAATCCTGGATTCTTCTGGATTTTTCCTTGAAACTGGAAGGAACCATTTTCGCTATGTTGTTTTTTAATTTTTTTTTTTTTTAATACGAATAAACTGCTTCTCTCCTGAACGTTTTAAAGGACAGGTACTGTTCAACGTCCCCTCCTTCCCCAGGCAACCCCGGGGAGTGGTGAACTAAGGAGAAGAGGGGACGCTGGGCTCTGCCTAGCTCGGGACTGGCTGTTCTGCTGCAAATCGAGTCCTGAGGAGCAGGGCTGCAGGAGAGCCGCTCACCAGCTTCCCTTCCCGGAGGATGCTCAGACTCCACACGGTTCGGAGCAGCCAGAGTCTCCGAGGCTTTTCCTTTCATCACAGACCGCAGCAGTGCTCGCTGTCCTCCGGGGTGCTCTGCCAGCGCCACGGCTGAGAGTCCTTTGACAAGAGCAACAGTAATGCAGGTGCTGGCCGCGGCCAGGCGAGAGCACAACACTTTCCAGAGCAGGGGGAGACCCAGCAGAAGTCAGGCTGGGAGGGTAAACCTATTGGACACGAGATTTTTAACTGGCTACGACACAAATACTGCTCTTTCACAAGGAAACCGTTCTTTTTCCATTTTATATCTGCACCAGTAACCGCATCCTCAAGCCACACAACGATTCCATCACCGTTTGTGAATCCTCCGTGTTCCCGCTGCGCTGCCCAGGGAAACTGAGTCACGCCGGTGTGAGGAGAGGTGTCGCTCATGTAACTGGTGCACGTATAAAAGCCTCATTAATTCTCTCCGGTGATTGGGGCTGGGTTTTGTTTGGTTTTGTAACAAAGACAGCAAATACAGGAAATAATTAAATAACGGTGTTTTCATACTCTGCCGATCACCAGGAGTCTCTGTGAGATTTTAATTAGTGCTGCATTTTCAATAGCTCTGTGCCCGTACGCGCTGCAGATTCTTTCCTGGATAACAGGGAGATAATTACGAGGATCCCGGTTTCCAGCCTCTCGCTAAAGGATGGCTGATATATTTAATCACGGTGTAGAAGCGCTGGCAGCTCTCTCAGCTCAGCCTCTCCCTAATTACATTTCTAGATTTTTAGTAAATTGAAAGAGAAAATGCAGGAACAAAATAATTAAAACCAAAGAGGAAGCGCATATTAAAAAGCAGGAGCTATTTAAAATCCTTGCACACGGCTCCTTCGTGGACATCAGCTTAATCAGCTTCACACAACACCCAAACAGAACAGAGCCGAGCGCTGCCGAACCGGTGCGGCCACCAGCAGCGCCCGGTTCTTCTCAGGCAGAGAAAAACCACCTGCCTTGTCTCGTTGAGGTGATCCCGAGAGCTGTGCCCCAAGTGAATCCGCTCGGATCTCTCTGCCGTGCCCAGCGGTGTCAAAACACGCCCTTTGGCACAGCCCCTCCGGCGGTACCTGGCACCGGGGACTGCCCGGTTGTTCTGCTCCAGCCCGGGATCACAGGCGGGAGCCGGGGGATGTGAGGAGTGACAGTGTTTCCCTTCTCTCTGCCGCTGAGGAGGGCAGAACTGACCCCGATAACTTTGTCATAGGGTGAAATTCAATCTTCATTTTCACAGATCCCCGATTTAATTTTCCACTTCCTGTGAACGAGAGAATTTGGATCGGGAGGAACGTCACTCTGCTCCAGCCCGGGATCACAGGCGGGAGCCGGGGGATGTGAGGAGTGACAGTGTTTCCCTTCTCTCTGCCGCTGAGGAGGGCAGAACTGACCCCGATAACTTTGTCATAGGGTGAAATTCAATCTTCATTTTCACAGATCCCCGATTTAATTTTCCACTTCCTGTGAACGAGAGAATTTGGATCGGGAGGAACGTCACCAGCGCCAGAGGAGGTTGACCTCCCCACTGCTAAGTGACTCGTGGCCAGCGGTGAATTACAGGAGACATTTCTGCTTGCTCTAGAAGCGCCGCGTACGCGCAGCCTACGCTCCCCATCGCGCGAGGGGAGGGGGAATCTCCTTGTTTCCCCTAAACCTGGTGCTGCAGTTTCCTTCTGTACTTCAGCTGTAAGAGGATAAAGACGTCAGTAAGCCCCACAGCTCGCCCCCGCGCGCGAGGGGAGGGGGAATCTCCTTGTTTCCCCTAAACCTGGTGCTGCAGTTTCCTTCTGTACTTCAGCTGTAAGAGGATAAAGACGTCAGTAAGCCCCACAGCTCATAGGGGGAATATGAAGGCCAGGGTGATGAAAGGGGGAGGAAAATCAGTTCCGAGGAGGGATGTGTGGCCAGAACAGGAATGTTAATACCGATCCTGCGCTTCCCAGGAGGCGGTTTGTGGCACTGCTTCATTACAATGCAGCGTTACCTGCTGGGCTGTCACCACAGGCAGCAGTTTGTGGAATGAAGGAGTGAAGCCGGGTCCAAGAATCGGTCGTGACTTGGAGGAGAGACTTGCCAGGAAAGCCCAGGACGCTGCAGAAGACGTGAGCAGTAAAGCAGGCAGCGTCCTCCCAGCCAGCACGGGACAAAGGAGGCAGCTAGAGCAGAGGAGGGATTGAGAAGCAGCATTTTGCATCTGATGGAGTAAGAGGCGAGATGAGAAGCGTTTGCATCTCCCCCGTACGCGTCGCTGTGGCGGGTAACCCGGCGTAACCCGGCTAGTTTGGTCACTGGGGTGCCCCGAGTGTGATTGTGCTGATTCACTCCAACGCGAGCCCGAGACTGGCAGGATAGAAAGGCTCGCTCTGGAGGAGCTGCTCTACAAATACTCAGTAATTAAGGGCTACAATGAGAATTTGCTTCCTCTGGTTGCAACCAATTAAAAATTAGAAGGGAAGACCCATACATAGACAGGATCTTGGGATCGTTTGGGTTGGAAGGGACTTTGGGACGTCCAACCTGCTCAAAGCAGGGTCTCCTCCTGAGATCCAACAAGGCTGCTCAGAGTCTTATCCAACCATGCTCTGGAAGCCTTCGACAGGGACTACACAGTGCCTGTAGGCACCTGTGCCAGTGCTCATCTATTGGCATGATGAAAAAATGTATTAAACCCCGTGTAAATCTCTCTTTTTTGCTTTAGTTTCTCATCCTCCCGCCGTGCAGTGTGTGAAGAGCGCGGCTCCATTTGCTGGCTAACCCCCATGTAGGTACCGCAAGGTCTGTAAGGTCCCCCTTCAGCTTTTGCTCCAGACCCCCGCGTGACGGACGTGACGCACATTCGCTTTATCATCCTTTTCTCAACAGCGCTTTGAGAAAAATGCACCGATCCTCCTCCGCCTTGGCAGGAGACTCTCGGTGTGCCCAGAGCGGGCAGCCGTTTC
>NW_010414979.1:10161-10892 GCF_000710305.1 Buceros rhinoceros silvestris
ATGCCCCGACCCTCCCCCGCCTTGGCAGGAGACTCGCGGTGTGCCCAGAGCGGGCAGCCGTTCCTCGCCGGCGCTGGTGACGCAGCCTGAGGCGAGAGGACGGGCCGGAACTGTTTGTGCTTCCACTGTGCCACAGGGCGGAACGGACGGGGAGGCCGGGCCACGGAACCACGCACAGCCTCTCCTCTGCTCCGCTCCGCGGGGGCAGGGATTGAGAATAAAACCCTACGCGGCTCCCGGCTGTAAGAAAGAAACAAGGAATGTTGTTCTTGTGTGAGAAGAACCTGATAAGGTAAACGGGAGGTTGTCTTGCAAGACAAGGAAGAAAACAGAGAGCAGCTACCGAGAGGAAGTGGCAGAGCGGGGATTATGAAACCTGCTGGAGCGGGGTTGCTCAGGGTGGATGGGGCTCCGGGAGCAGCGCTGCGCTTGCCTCGCAGGCTGCTGAATATCACCGTCCCCTCCCAGGGGAGGCATAAACTCGTCATCATGGGACACGCGACACATGGAGTAGCACGATCTAGCGTGCACTGTAACACACGACAGGCGTGTCGGCTCAGTCTGTAAACGCTGGAGTTCCCGGCGCAGGGGGACGCGAGGGAGGGACTGCGCGGCCGGGAACGGGGTGTGAAAATCCATGTGTTGCTCTGGCAGATGGTGCTACTAACCCAGACACGTAATAAAACGAAGCGCTTCGCAGGGGGTCTGACCTGAGTCTCTCTGGCGAGGTT
>NW_010414980.1:0-386 GCF_000710305.1 Buceros rhinoceros silvestris
TGGGCCCTTTGGGTGGCCTCGATCGCTGGCACATGGTGGAGGTGGGACCAGGGACCAGGACCACAAACACGCAGGAATTCCAGCTGAGCAAACCCGCGTTTCGCAAGTCCTTTAATGATTGTGTCACCGTTGTGCTGGACGCGGAGCTGCTCCAGGGCCGCTCGGCACCGAGCCCCGTCCCTCCGCGCGGACCGGAAGGAAATAAACGCCGCGCGGACAGGAGGGATATCGCGAGGTCCTGCTGCCACGCTTGTCCCGTGTCTGGGGTGGGGACAGAGGAGTGTCGAGGGCTGAGCCACTTCGCTCCTCGTGGCTTAGGAGCACCCCAGAGCAGGCCCTGGTGGGAACAGAGACCTGTGAGAACACCCACGTCCCCAGCACATGGT
>NW_010414980.1:567-1739 GCF_000710305.1 Buceros rhinoceros silvestris
ATGTGGGTCCAGAGGGGCTGGGAGGGACGTGGGTGACAGTGAAGCCAATCAGGGCCTGGCAAAACCAAAGCAGACAGAGAAGAGCTCCCGCACTGGTGCTTCCCACTGTTTATGGCAGAATTTGGCCACTGTCAGGGCTGCCAAGACAAGGGTGGCACTGCCAGCTGGGTGACACCAGCCTAAGCCAAGACAAGTCTGTGCGGGGACAGACCCAGCTCTCCACCGCTGGCATGTCCCAGGGCTGCGGGTGTCCCCGGAGGGGTCCCGGGGTGCCTGGCCAGCTCAGAGGGCCACACAGCACGGGCGCTTCTCCGGCTGCGCCAGGGCCGTGCTCTCCGGGCTCTCGCTGGCCAGTGACACCGTGTTGCTTTGGCTGCTCCTCTGCTTCTGCTTCTGCACTTTGTGGAAGATCTCTGCAAAACAAGAGGTGCCGGGGTGGGGGGGTCTGCGTGTCAGCTGAGGGCCCCCGTGGAAGCGGGGACAGCTTCGAGCCAGCAGTCCCCATTGCTGGCCCACTGCTTGGCACATCGGTGCCCCCATTGCCGGCCCACTGCTTGGCGCGTCGGTGCTCTCCTCCCCCTCTGTGCAGCCAAGGGGACAAGCTGAGGGGTGACCTGGGAGCAGCTCCCCCAAGCCGCATCCCCGCGCTGCCAGGGAACACCCTGTGCTTGGGCAACTTCCTCTTGCCCAACGTGGGATTAGCGCTTCGCCCCGTGCTGGGGCCGGCAGCTCGCTGGGACAGGCTGGCACAGGATGCCATGGCACGGCATGGCGCAGCATGGCATGGCACACCTCAGCACACCTCGCTGCTCTCCTGCCCCGATGCCATTCCCAGAGAGGTGCCCCTGGCCGAGCATCTCCCGCTCCATCCCGTCCCCCCAGGTCCCCACAGCCGGATCAGCAGGGTGCTGGAGACGTTGAGTCAGGATCCCAGGACAACAGGAAAGGGGACCAGGGATTACAGGGGGACAAGGAGCCCCCGGGGCTTCAGGGACACCCCGGGCCGTGAGAACAAAGCCAGGGGTGGGGAGAGCAAAACGCCCAGCAGTAAAGGCGGGAAACCAACCCAGCCAGAAAGACGACACGGAAACCAGCCCCGAGGAGCTCACGTGGAGCAGGGCAGAGAAGGGACGTGCTGCGCATCTGCCGCCCAGCCCTGCCACCCCCGTAAG
>NW_010414980.1:1777-2127 GCF_000710305.1 Buceros rhinoceros silvestris
CAGGCAGAAAGACGACACGCAAACCAGCCCCGAGGAGCTCACGTGGAGCAGGGCAGAGAAGGGACGTGCTGCGCATCTGCTGCCCAGCCCTGCATCCCCCGTAAGGGACCCCACAGTGCCCCGGGACGCCGTGGCACCCCAGCCCCGGTGCACGTACCCTTCAGGACGGTCTCGAACGCCTGCTCGACGTTGGTGGAGTCCAGCGCTGAGGTCTCGACAAACAGCAGCCCCTTGTTGTCTGCAATGAGAGGAGTCTCCTGAGACGACGAAGGCTCCAGCAAGGCCACAGCTCCGTTTTGGAGCCCCTTCAGGTGCTCACGTCAGGACGGGTCCCGGCTCCCAGGGAGGTT
>NW_010414981.1:0-1314 GCF_000710305.1 Buceros rhinoceros silvestris
CGGGAATTTGGTGCTTCTGGTTGACCCCAAGCCGGGTAATTCAGGGAGAAAAGAAAGCTGGATAAATGACCCGGTGGTGTAAATTAGCGTGCAAGGTGCAAACCGTCTCGCAGAGAAGTGTGATTCTATAAACAACAGCATCATCGGGCAAAAGGGTAAAGAACGCGTGGAGCTCACAGCCTTCCTAAAACATCACGTTGAAATTTTATACGTGCACAAGAGGGGAGAGAAAGATACAGACATAGGTGCATAAATACGAGCTGTGCCAGCAGAGAGGAGCGGTCCCTTTCACATCCCTGCACAGGTGCCTCTCTCCACATGATAAATGCTCCCTAGCTGTCTCCGAAAGAAATGGTTATATGCAATAAAATAGATATAAATCAAAGTCTCTTCATTTTGATATAGAGATTCGGGTTTATATTCTACATTTCGTATCTATTGCCACGTACTCCTCTCCACAGAGGAAGGTGTTTCGGGTATATGCGCATGGTTGTGAATGTAACATATATATTTATAGTTACGCAGGGAATCTGAGAATTGGCAATCCGCTTGGCAATAAGAGAACTCTTTAGATGTATAGACGCATAAAGGATCGCGTACAGTTACATTAAGTCCCATTAAGAGAGTGAATGTCGGTCTGCGCCGTTTCGCGCACGAAATCACAAGTTCCTGACTGCAGAGCAGGAGGAAATTGCCAGAAGCTGGGGTGGTCCAGTACCCCCGCCTGGTGCCCACGACCTCCTTCCCACCGAGGTGCTGAGGGATTTGGGAAGCCGGAGGTGGGGGAAAGGCATTTATTCAGGGCAATTAGGAAGAAGGTACCGCTTTAAAAAAATGTATTTATTAAAGGGGAAAAGAGTTGATATTATTGTTTAAAAAAAATGCTCATAAACGAGTCTAACAAAGTAGGGAATCAGAAGCATCTTGGCGTGTAAGGTATCACACTGGAACTGCTTCTACTTCAAACCTCGGGATTAATCAAAGAAATCGGTGCGGCTGATGAGGAGTTATTCAGCAGCTGAGCTCTGGAAAACTGCATCCCTGCTTTCTTTATACATTTTGTTATTTTCAATTGGGTTGAAAAATTAGGACTGTTTAGAGAAAAGAAATACACATTTCTTCTTCCAGCGGGCCGGAAAGCTCTGATTTTATTTCCCCCCTCTCTTCTTATCTTCCCTTCCCTTTCTATTTTTCCTTCCTCCGAAGTTTGCTGTGGGGGTCGTGGGGAAGGATGCGATTGAGAAAGTCAGGAACAGAAGCCCTCTGGGCAGTCCCTCCCTACTGCTACCCTCCCCTCCACCCCCCCATCCCCCC
>NW_010414982.1:0-894 GCF_000710305.1 Buceros rhinoceros silvestris
CTCCACTGCTCCAGCACCTTGCTAGGGATCACGCAAATGAGGACTATAGGAAGATCACAGAAGCCTCACCAGGTGAGCCCGAAATAGCCGATATGGTCACCGCCTGCTCTAGAGTGGGAACTGTGATCGCAGCTGCATTTAGAACACAAGCTGTTCCGAAATGCTTTGGACGTGGAAGGAATGGACATTTTAGAGCTGATTGTCTGAACTGTAAGCATGCTGCTGCAGGTTCACAGCAACCCCAAGGAAAAGACATCACCGACTACTGAGACCACCAAAAAAAAAAAAAATCTCCTGTGAGAAGCTGAGACATCTACACCGCGTCTGTAAAATTGGGTATACATGAAATTACAGATTATGTGATTGCAAACTGGAACTTAGGGCAATGCTGATGGTATTTCAACATTTTTCTGAACCTATTAATGTTGTAACAGATTCGGCACATGTGGCAGGATTTGTCCCGTCGTCTGGACAAAGCAGTGTTGGGGCAAGTCAATAATGAAAATCTGTTTGGTATTTTGAAGTTGCTATGGGTTACCATTCAACATCGTACACAGCCTTACTATGTCATGCATATTCGGAGTCGCACCAATCTGCCAGGATTTATTGTGGAAGGCAACGCAAGGGCCGACGCCACTGTGGCTGCGGTGGTAATGGGGCCAGCGCCAAATTTATATCAACAAACGATATTGAATCGCATAAATTTTTCCATCAGGGATCTCGCCCGTTAAAGCGACAATTTCACCTATCACACGTGATGGCTCGAGCTATTATTGCGGCTTGTCCGGATTGCCAAGGAGAGCATATCCCCCATTATCGTGAAGTTAACCCATGATTGTAGAGTTAACCCTCGTGGTTTAGAGGCCCTGCAAATTTGGCAGATTGATGTAACTC
>NW_010414983.1:0-2440 GCF_000710305.1 Buceros rhinoceros silvestris
AGATAACAGAGGAATCTCGTGCTCACAAACACCTCGGCCTTTTGTGCAGAATCCCACAATGCTGGGCCTTTCTGCCTGTAGCCCGGACTCCTGGGTGACCATCCTGGGCACCAGACTGTGCCTTGGCTCACTGCGGAGCAGGACTGTGAGGCCCCGACTCTGCAGCTCTCAGGGGACCCTGCCCAGCTCCTGACAAAAGACTCTGCCCAGCTCCTGACACGGGGGTGCTGGCGGTACGAGAACGCGCTGCCCGCCTGCTGTAAGGCAGAGAGGTGTGGGCTGCACAGAGACACCGCAACCGCAGGCCAGGCGCATCCTGGGAGGGCTGTGAGCTCCTCAGCAGAGCTGTCAGGGAGGACAGATCGTTTCAAGACATCAGATTGTGTGTGACAGCAAAGACACAGGGAAGGAAGAGATTTGCTGACCATCTGCTGTATCCTGAATCCTGAGCAGGGAGGTTGGTGCTGACCAGCAAACAGAAATACATCAGATGAAAAGGTTTCTCCTTTTGGCCCACAGACTCCCCAACCACCTCCAGGAGCGTGCCCAGCTCAGAGGACATGGGGAATGTGAAATACAGGACTGGGATGTCACATCAGTGTTGATGGACAGTGTTCCTGGGTTCTGATCTGAAACTGAATCCTCACTTCTCCCTTTTTGGATTTGTTTTCCTAGCAATCGAATGGGAGATTGGACTCTGAACAGGGTCTCCTCGACACCCAGGGGAGGCTGGGGGGCTTTCATACTCCTCAGAGAGGCTGAGGATTGCAACAGTCAAACTGGGCAAGGGACAAAGAGCGAGCCGTTAGAAAAAGACGACAGCCTGGGAGCGAAGCAAAACAGCTGCTCAGCCACCTTAAAGCAAAAACCGCAAGAGATTATCCCAAACATTCACAATACCTGAGACGACTTTGTGAGCAGTTCACTGCTGTCACTGATCACCAGGTTTTAGAGAATCTTCAACACTGAGGACGGATCAGCAAGGAGCCAGGGCGCCTGCTGCAGCAGCTGGGCCACCGCTTCTGTCCCCGAAGAACTGCAGGTTTTCCTGTGGGAGACAGAATTTACTAGAGAACATTTTCTGCTGTACTAGGCAGAACAACGGTAAAACCTACACAACCCTCCTTTCTGGGCCACGAGACCAGGGAAACGCAGCTACATCTCCTGAGATTTCTGGTGACTAGTACTTTTGAACTGCCTTCTAGCCTCGCCCCCCCAGGCAGCATTGTTTGATATGATAAATGATTGTGAACAGGAACTGTGTGTTCTCGGGGTGATGTCCTCTGCTCTAATAGTATTTCTTTCTGCAGGGAATATGACCTGGATCGGCTGTAAAACCACTGCTGCTGGAACAGAGTGTCATTGATAGCTTTGCCATGTGTACTCAGCGCATCAGCTGCCCAGAACTACACCTTGTGCCGGACACGCTCCTGCCTGTGAAGCCAGCAGGATGCACAGCCCTGAAGGTAACAGCCATGCCAGAGTGGCAGAGCGTGACGCAGATGTTTACCAGAGAAAAGAAATGGAATTTTCCTTTTCCCAGTCAAGGTACTTTTCTGAGGTACCACCAGTGACAAAATTCTTAGCTCTGGAATCAGCCAAAAGACTCCTAAATGCCTCGTTCTGGTAGGGCCTGTATGGGCAGCTGAAGTTTGCTCTTCACCAGCACACATTCTGTCTATCCGATTAGAGCAGTTCACCACAACCAAAGGGCCAGTCACGTTCTGAAACACTTCTTTTGCCCAGAGGGCCCCGACACACAGTGCTCACCACATTCCCCAAAGGTAGGATTAGTCCTGGGGACAGACACAGCCCAAGACTGTATCCGATCATCCATCTGTTATGAATAAGATCCAAGAATCGTAATAAATAAACAGAGCAAGAGGGAGAGAACATCTATTTCTGCAGAAACAGAGTTTTGCCTGCGAGCGCACACAAAGGGAGGATAAAGGCCCCTTGGCCTTCGTGCTCAGTCATGCACCAGCCCCATTCGCAGCTGCTTCAGCAAATGAGGATAAAGTGGGTCATTTTGTCGTCAGGACAACAAGAGTGCACACTGACCTAGATATGCCTGAGGGAACCTAATCTTGCTCTTGGCACAGACTGTGAGGTTCAGACAGGATAATGGGGTTCCGGTTGGGGAAACAAAGCATATTAACCACCTCAAGACGCCTCTTTTCTGTCTGTGGTATCCAGAACAGCCTCTCCTCTTTGCATATCACACCTTGAAAACGCAGCTCCCTGGCTCTCTGACCTCCTGTGGATGACAGTGCTCTGTGCCATGACTAGGACTCACTCCTCCGTGACTACCCTCGGGCCCAGGTGTGTCCTTTGGAAGGTCACAGAAGCCAGCTCTCCCGGTTGGAGAGCGGCCCCAGTGAGCACTCAGTGGGTCGGATGTCCCTGCAGAGCCTCTGGGACTTGGAATTCTGTCAGCAGG
>NW_010414983.1:2631-3532 GCF_000710305.1 Buceros rhinoceros silvestris
CGGCAAGACAGCGTCAGGCATCGATTACTGCCCTGAGCTGTCAGGGAGGACCCAGGTGACAGGATCCCCAGCTCCCACAGAGAATACCCAAATCCTGCAGGGAGCTGTTCAACCTGCCGGGCAGCAAGGCGATCTCAGCGCCTGTGTCTGGGTGTAAACACCTTTCCATCTAGAGAACTATCAAGGTGTCAGTGCTGTGTAAGAGAAGAGTAGAGAAAAATATTCTGGGTTCAAGTATCAGCAGCGAGTTTAAGGGCAAAGCAAGAGTTTCTGTGAGTTTCTATAATACAAATCACCCATAATGCTGGAAGGAGAAACAAGCAGCACGGCTTATTTTGTTCCCCTTTCTGCCATGCTCTTCATGTGACCGCGTTTTACTGAGTTCAAACTGTCCGGTGACAAGGGACCATTTGAGGGAAGTGGCGTATTTTAAGTCCAGTCCTACCACACAGTAAACGCTTCATTCTGCGCTTGACTGGCGCAGGCGCGGTGCTGCCTGTGCAGCCAGTACACACAACGCTAAGAGGTGTACCCACTGCAGGTGGATTTATTGGAACAACAGGAGCTGGTTGTATAATCTGAGAGGAGTTGCACTGTCCTAAGACCGGCCCTGCTCGGTATAACCCCCTCTAGGACACCGTGGCAACACGTACGGTAAAATCCAGAAAGAAGGGCAGGGAAAACTCAAGCAAGCAGCCGTACAACCAAGGGGCTTCTCCCGGGAGCCCAATTCCTTCCAGCAAGCCCTCTGACATCTGTTCCATGGTGTGAAAAGCAAAGACGAACAGGATTAACCGGCGTGAACACCCAGGACTGCCCTCGTGGGTTTCTCTTTCTCTGCTGTTGCTTTAGTGTCTCAATTACAACACCACACTTTGCTGCAGACCCCCCCGCCGCGGCT
>NW_010414984.1:0-614 GCF_000710305.1 Buceros rhinoceros silvestris
TCCCCTGCCATGGCTGTCCCCGTCGGTCTGCAAAGGCAGGGGCAGCAATGAGAAGTGCCAGGCTGGCACTCACCTGGCATCCCCAAACTCTTAGCCCCCAGGAGAGGGTCTGCGACCCCCAGCTCCACCACACAGCTGCCTGCTGGTAAGGTAAGAGGGAGTGGGCTCAGGTACCACCTTTTCCTGTCTCTGTCCCCCCACTACATGGGGTAGGGGATATGGTGTGGGCAAAGGTGTCCCATTCTGCACCTCCTCGGTTATCCATGCGCTCTGTCCCAAAATGCCCCCAGGCTCCGCTCCCTTTCCTTGGGGGGCTCCTGAAGCTGAGCACTCCTACCCTGGTGTGTCCCTGTCTTTGTCCCTGTCCTCGTTTCCCAGGATGCTGGATGTGGGTTTGGCGTTGCCTTTTCTTCTCTTTTTGCTTCCCTCACTCACAACACAAACAGTGTAGGGGGCTCCTGGAGGTGGGGAAGGGGGGCACACAGCCCCTGACGTGCAGCCCCCCAAACTGAGCTGCCCCCCAGGCAGAGCTCCCTGGCACAGCGTGCTGTCTGTGGGGCTGGCACGGGGTTTTGGGGTGTTGTGGGCATGGGGCGGGGGGCGGGGGGGCACAT
>NW_010414985.1:0-240 GCF_000710305.1 Buceros rhinoceros silvestris
TGGGGGGGGTGCGAGGGGTGATTGACAGCTGTCTATCACTGCTGGGGGCGGGGCTGGAGGGCTGACTGACAGCTGTCCATCACGACTGGAGACGGGGCTGTAGGGCTGATTGACAGCTGTCCATCATCCTGGCAGGTTGAATGATTATTGACAGCTGCCTGTCACCTCCTCGAGGGGTGGGAGGCGTGATTGACAGCTGTCCATCACCACTGAGGGCGGGGCTGGCTGGCTGATTGACAG
>NW_010414986.1:0-381 GCF_000710305.1 Buceros rhinoceros silvestris
ATGTTGCTGAGTTACGGCAGCTTCTCTGTAGATAGATGAGTCACATAGCGCCTGTGTCAACTAAGGTACAAAAGGAAGAAAAAAGATATGGATGAGAAAAATCAAAGAATTGTCTTGTTATGGAGGAGTGCGGGACAGTTAGCTGTACTGCACTAGGTACAACGCATAGTCCATACCTGTGCGCTAGTTCTTTGCTGGACTGGAGGATGCTAAGATGTGAACTGCTTCCATTTCATGGTTTGGGGTCAGATCCTGGAGTCTGCTGGGCTCCTCAGTTCTCACTGTTCCCAGTGTGAGAGCTGGTGCATCCAGAATTCAGGTTACATGCAGCACCTTCTGCATCCTTCTATATGTTCTCAGGGTGAGAGCTAGGATGCACAG
>NW_010414987.1:0-272 GCF_000710305.1 Buceros rhinoceros silvestris
CCAAGGATGAGGAAAAGGCTGAGGCACTGAAAGCTGCCTTTGCCTCGAGTCTTTATTAGTAAGACCAGCTGTTCTCTGAACGCCCAGCCCCTTAAGCTGGATGGCATCGTATTGAGGTGGAGGTTAGTCTCTTCTCCCAAGTAACAAGAGATAGGATGAGAGGAAATGGCCTCAAGATGCATCAGGGGAGGTTTAGGTTGGATATTAGGAAAAGTTTCTTCACCAAAAGGGTTGTGAAGCATTGGAACAGGCTGCCCGGGGAACTTGTTGAG
>NW_010414987.1:426-2368 GCF_000710305.1 Buceros rhinoceros silvestris
GTAGATGTGGTGATTAGGTACATGGCTTAGTGGTGACCTGACAGTGCTGGATAAACAGTTGGACTTGATGATCTTAAAGGTCTTTTCCAAGTAAAATGATTCTGTGGTTCTATTTTCCTGTTTGGAGAGTGTCAGGTTTTATTTATACACATCTATATATGTACATATGTGTGCATACGTTAATACACCTACATATATATATATATATAAAATTAGCATAAGGGGTTGGGGTTTTTTTTTGTTTTTATGGTTGTTTGGGATTGTTGTGGTTTTTTTCTTTTTTCTGTTTTTAATTGTTACTGTTGTAAAATACTCAGTAACTTAAAAGTTAAGGAATCTAAAAGTCTGCTTTTCCAGAAACATTCAAAGTGTCGGATCCCGACCTGGTTTCTAGGATTTGAAAACCCTCATAGCAATACCTGAACACCGTGCTTCTGTCTCAGTAGGTTGAAGAGGCCTAATGCATTTTCTTTTGGAAAATAAAATCAAAATATTTACAAACTTCCTAAACGAGGGATTTGTGAACACTTTGTGGAAATAAAATATAAAGAGAGAGAGACACAGACAGAGAGACAGGCTGGCTTAATTCCAAACTAAAGAACTAATAGGTTTTACCTGTAATATTGATGTAAACCTAGAGCAACCTGAGATTACTTGACCATAGAAAAACCCAAATGACAATTCAGAGGAAAACATTGAAGAACCCCTAAGCGAATTAACACATACGGAAAACTAATGACAAAGCTACTCATTGTTCCAGAATATACTGGTTTCATTAGTGGTTTACCTCATCTCACTTTCCTTATTGCTGAAGGTCACAATTAGAAACATATTTACTTATTTTGCTACTGCTTATTGCCTTGTTCAGATTATGAAGCTGAGATGAGAGTGCCTTAGTTTTTTAAAGGAACTTTCTCTCAGTCCACATGGTGTGAATTATTAACAAGCTTAACTTATTTTTACTACAGACTCGTAACTGTAGAAAATCGGGTCCAATTGACCACAAAAGTCATTAAAAGAGTCATATACAGGCCTTGTACAGACCTTCTGCTATGTGGATTTTCAGTAAATTCTGATGGTTTAAAGGTTGACTTATCTGAAGGATAGTGAATGATAGATCTAAAGAGGCAAAGATTTTAAACTGGACACTAATTGTACACGGAACAGTTTATATTATAGCAAGAGAGGAGAGCATCTGGATCCAGATTTTCATGACTGTTTTGATTCCAGTCATTGATTGAAGCTCCTTGCTGCTCTGTATTCATGTAAATTACAGTGCAATGGGTCAAAATAACAAGGCAGTCTTTGGAATTGTGCTAATACATCTGCAAATTTAAATAGAAACAGATGGGAAATGGAAGATAATTCTGAAGCTCATCAACTATTCAGATACAAAAGATTTCACCAACATTAGTCTTGGTAGTGTAACATCCAGGCAAATAGCACTTCTATGTCCTTTATACACGGACAGTTCCTCCCCATTTGTCACGCTGGAAATCCCTTTAATGCATGTCATTGAAAATAATTAGGCTAAACAAAATACAGTAGCCTTAAGAGTGAAGAGTGCTAGGAACTCCTGGGGCTTGTAAGTTTTCTAATGCAGAGCAAACACTTGAATCAGTGTTTCAGAAATTAAAAGATTTCAAACATCTTGTTAAACAAAACCATATACCTGCATTATAAGTGCTGTTCATTTCCCAATTCTTTAGGTAATGATCTATGTTTTTCCTGAAGTTTCGTAAGTATTCAGCTTTACAAATACATGTCACCTCATCTTTAATCCAGTATGCAGTACACTATACAGTGGCGTGGCCATGTGCAGCTTAATTCATTCCTGAATTTATTAGTGTGTGTGATATGAATAATAAAAAATGTAGTATCATCAGGTAGATGCTTCAAGCAAAATTAGAATATTATTATTATTATCATTATTATTATTATT
>NW_010414988.1:0-10642 GCF_000710305.1 Buceros rhinoceros silvestris
ACTTTACTGTCCTCGGCCGCTCCGTTTCTG
The DNA here is from genome assembly GCF_000710305.1 of Buceros rhinoceros silvestris. NCBI lineage: Eukaryota > Metazoa > Chordata > Aves > Bucerotiformes > Bucerotidae > Buceros > Buceros rhinoceros. Next base: position 31 of record NW_010414988.1, read on the forward strand.
GGATGCTGCTGCTCGTTTTAGCGCTCCGATCGTGCGCTGGTTAACCTCCTTCCTGGGAGTGAGAGCTCCCGGAGCACCAGGGACGGGAGGGAGGGCGGAAAATCTCCTTCTGTCCCCAAAAGGATGTTGTTTAAGGACTGCGTTGACGCTTTACTTGATAAATCTGGGCTGTCTGCTCCGGAGCGAGCAAGTCCTCACGCAGTGGTGAACCAGCGTGCAGGTGCGCGTTAGACAAATTATTTCAGACGTCGCTAATTACAACCAGTAATTAGGCATACAACGTACCAGAATGCTTCTTCACCTCACACACCGGAGAGGGGAAACCCTGCACCTCGCTGGCTGGGATAACTTGCCAAACCACCGTAACTGGTGTGTACCCAGTCACCACCGAGAGAGACCTTATCAAGAGGTTCAGGAGGAATATTTTTCTGTCAGAAGGTGCTAGGTCGTGAAAAATGGCGACACGACGATTTCCACAAACTTTACATTCATAGGACAAAAAAATCAGAATGCAAACAGAAATGTATTTATTCTTTCCAGTATTTTTTATTTCAAAATCTATTTTGTAAACTTTTCATTATATATATATATAACTTGGAATAATGATAGGGTTAATTTTAAGATTTTGTTGTTGTTGTTCGTAGCGTAACACAGCTAAAAATAAAGCAAGGGCAGCAAAACAGGGTCTTGATAACCAAATTTTTTTTTTTTTCATACTTCTGGTTCTATTCTGCCCTTCAGTGATACTTAATAATAGAATTTTCTGAGGGATGACAACTCATCTTCAACCAGCTGTAGAATAAGAGCGAACATTTTTCCTTAAAGACCCGCATCCCAACGGTTGTTTAAAGTGCGAGTAATGAGTAGTTTGGTGATGTTGCGGTAACGTCGGGTTACCATCTGCCACGTTATTTCTGGGATCTGCTTGATTGATTCCTAGCAAATCACTTCCTGCAAGCATTATTTGCAAAACTTTTATGATGGGCAAAGGCTATTTCTGTGTTCGTGAGCCATCGTTACCAGGGAACATTTCATTACCAAGTGATGACATTCCGTAAAATATCCCGGTGCATGGGCAAACGCCAGCACCACTTCTTGACAGTGGGTTGGCTTGACTGCGTCGTACTCGGCAACCCCCAACAGATGTCAAAATTTGTCGGCGGCGCAGCAGTAGCCCGTGTTCTGACATCCTTCAACACGTTGGGTGCTCTGCTGACAAGAAACCCTGAAACTGAAACCGCAAGAAGGCTATTGGCCAGGAAGGAATTTCTCTGGAGATAACTGGGCAGGTTGAGCAATGACTTGGTCACTTTGCCTGGCCTGGGCTGTTCCTGCCGCTCCTCCCACGCTGAGCACCAAGGCGCAAAGTACAGCTGGAGCGAACCAGGGCACAAATCTGCGAGGGTCAGGAGTCCGCAGCCGTCTCCCTGATCTGCCGTCGGACTCCCTTTCTAACCAGAATGATTCCATCCCGTGCCCTGCTCTGTCCTTCTGTAACGTTAAAATCCCAGTTTTTAAAGGATTCTGGGTGGTTTTGTACCAAGCACAAGGGTGAAATATTTCTGCAATCAGAACTCCATCAGTGTGCCCTGAAATGTTTAACTGTGGTGCTTATTTAGCTCCTGATCTTACAGAGATTTAAGACCACTTACGAATGTGACTAGCCCCGTGGAAGACTAGATTACACATGCAATTAAGTGTTATCAGATTGAAGTCATAGAACAACAATCACAAAAGGTACTTAATCACCTCTAAATTACAGTGTTCCTAATTTAGCTAATGTTATTCCCCAAGGAAAAATTGCCTCATCTCGCATACAATCAAGGAGGAATCAAGGGCTGTTCCCTCAAGTGGTTGACAGTTCAAAAAGAGATACAATTTTTTAAAAGCAGGTTGCTAAAGGCTGAACTGTTTAATTGAATTATCTCTTTCAGAAATTGATGCAAATTAATAATATAATACTGCATTATATTACCACAGAATCTTTCATCCTCAAGCCTTCGTAAAATGTATTAATGAACTTGAAAAAAACAAATGTGTACTTTTTTTTTAATGGAACCAGCATTCTGTCCCTGCATGAGGCTTTCTAATCGTGATTTATGTTTTGAAGGATGCTGGTGTGTTCAGAGACTGCAGGAAAAGAGCCCAAGAGCTTCCAAGAGATGGAGTCCCTGCCATGATTTCCTTCAGTCCGCAGGGTGCTCGCTACACGCGATCCTGCTCTGTCTGTGAAGGCAGATGCGCTCCCCTTGCAACACCTAACCGGACAGCGAGGTGAGACGGCAGGCGACACAGCCAGGAGGATGACAAAAGGAATGGATGGAAAATGGAGCACTCCTAACAGAAGCCGTGGGAGCCAGCGTCCCAACAGCATTACAAATATTCAACTGCCTCCTTCTTATCATGAGCAAAAAATCTGCATTCCGTCTAAAGAGGCTTAACGATTCGCTGGTGGTACAGGGAGGCAGGGCTCCGGTGAGGGAGCCTTCACGTTGTTTGGGGAGCAGGTGTGCAGAACCTCTGGCTTCAGAGCATAAGGAATAACAATGTTGTGGTTCTCCGGCTTTATTCAGGTTATTTTCATGTCCCAGGTTGTTGTCAAATTGCCAAGTGGCATCGCCGTAATGGGGGTTCCTCTGCAATCGTTTCTGCTCGCTGCTTGCTGGCAAAGTAACAGCTGCTCTTGCTTTGCCAGCATTGATTTCCACAGAACAGCTCCATCTAAAGCCTACCTACAGGCAACAGCTCTGCAGCACAATATCAATGCAGCCTCATTTTCAGCTGTCAGCTTTTTTCAGAAGAAAAAAAAAACCCAAAACATTTTCAGCAAAGTCCATCACGGGATGTCATCAGTTCAGAGCACACAGAGGACGAGATGCTTCTTTGTAAGGGACTAAATGAGTCTTCCACTTCCCCCCTCGCCAACAACTTGGAAAAGAAGTCCTTCCCCAGCTATCTCTGTGGACAAGACACGAAAGCCGAGAATCGGGGTCTGCGTGTTGTATCAAGGGTCCTAGAGATAGGCCGTGTTTTTCAGCAGTGAAAATGTGAAATGCGCTTGCTCCCAGCTGCGGCCTCAGGATGGCAGATAAACAAAAGTTGCTCAGGTCTATCACCTCCTTCCAAACAATGCTCCTGTCATCGCTGTTAAAACTCCTGCGCCATGACCCTCAGGAAATGGCCAGCGAGGTGGCTGTGGCTGAGGTGACATGGGCACTGTCATCCCGTGCAGATCCCCGGTAGTGCCGGCAGCGTTTTGCCATACGTGCTGCTCAGCCATGGCCTCCTTGCTACACCCACCCACGTCTCCAGCGCTCGGGCAGCCGGATGACGGCTCACGCAGAGACCTGATTTGGCTGAAAACTAAGCCTACAAAGACAGGTTATTTTAGCCCAGAGGAGGACCCTGCCTTTCTGTGTTTCGTAAAGAAGGGCAGCCTGCATGACCATTCCCATGCTCATTCTCCAGCAAATAGCTTCTTGTTTCCCATCTGCAGGTTTAAATATCCAGAAGTGTTACCTGAACCCTCTTTCAAACTGTCTCCAGCACCTTGTATCAGATGCTGGCATCGACTCGTTCACTTCACAAAAACTGGCCTCACTTTCCCACTCCGAAGCTGTTTAGCTGACACATCTTCAAGTCACACCCTAAATTAATTTGGATGAAATTTCCTGAGTTCACCTGTGTAGACAAGCAGTAAGTTAAAAAAATCACGTTATACTCGAAGTTATGTACACGCTTAAACATACTGAATAAGTGAAGCCTGTAATAGGTGTCACTTCTGCAGACAGTTCACGTTCCCTTCCTCAGAGCAGCATCAACTTTGACGTCACTAATTACACACATATATCAAAGTTGCCTGTTGGGCTCTATCTCCAGCACGTTCGTTAGTCGGCAATTTCTCCCATTAGGTGTGATATAAAACTAATCTGAGTTCTTCCGCACTTCCCATCAAGCCACAATTATTCGTAGATCGCTGTTCCTGAAATCCCTGAGATCCGTAGTCACTGCCACGCGCAGGGCTTGAACCGCCTCAGGATACGGTCGTGTGAAACATAATGCAACAGTTTCTCCTATAAAAGAAAACATTATTTTTGCCAGTCCATAAATCCAGCTTTTAAAACAAGCATGACATTCACAAAGAAATGGCTCAGAAACAAAATAAAACTGATTTCACTGGGCAGACTTCCAACTCGGTGTAAGTGGGGAACAGCCAGGATTTTTTCCCCTCCATCTCTTTAGTTACATTTAGGTTTTGAAATTCTGATTAAACCAGCTTGAACGCTAATCCTTTTTTCCAGACCTGGACACCTGGGATGTCAGAGAGGAGCAAGTGCTGCACAGAGGTTTCTGCTGTTGGTCCAAGTTAAAGTTCTGCTGCAGACTCCATGGCCAGAAACCACCCTGGGGAGATAAGGTCGTGCTGAGAGCTGGCTAGTGTAAACTTCTTCAGAAACAGAAGAATCAGAAACAAGAGGAGCCCTTCCAACGAAGCAGAGAAGAGGGACAAAAAGAAAAATCTAGTCTACTGCTCCAAATCATAGAGGCAGACTAGGACATACTGGAATTTGGGACTAAACCCAAAGAGAGCTGACATGAGGACACGCTGCAGGGAGGGACAAGCACAGCGATGAATGGTGCCATTGTGTGACTATTTTAATTAATTTTTGTAATGAAGCCAAAGCTCTAATTTACCACATCCCAGAAGTAAATAGAAAAGGTTATGACCTTAATTTCAGAGGTGGGGAGGGAAAACCTAATTGCTAAGTCGTCAGCTGTCACTCCTTATTGCAGTCGGACAGATACACTTGGTGTGTTACTATGAATAGACCAGATTCAGCAGCCAAAATAGCGGGTAACGACGGTTTCGTTCTCTCTCCCCTTCATCTGCTCTCCAAGCCTGTGATTAGTAACATTTTGTACTAGTTTTACCACATGGATTACAATACTGTCGACTCTGCCAGACTCTGAGTAAACCTGTCTGGGGCACGTAATAGCCTTTTTTTTTGTCTTCTTCGTAGGCAGATGTGTGCAGCTTCGGCAGCACGCAAAACATGCAGAGGCTGCAGGAGGTCCTGCCTGCCTTCTTACTTCCTGCCAAGCCGGAGCCAGTGTATTCCTCTGCAGGAGCTAGTGGTCAGAAGAGAGTTTTTTGATGTAACATGCCTACAAGCAGAAAAAATGCAAAAGCCACATCTGTTTCCAGCCACGGCCTCTCAATAAATACAATTAATTGTCCATTATACACTGTTCAGAACGTGCCTGTGTTTGCATCGCTGAGCCGGTGCGCGGCCAGCTCTGCACTTCACTTACGGGGTCATGTCTAAGGGCCGAGTAAAGATGCTTGAGCAGGGCTGAGACCGGCGTGTGGTCCTTCTGTCTCATGAAATGCCGTACCTCTACAGATGCCCCCACAAAAAGAGTACAAACCTGCCTGCTCGCTAAATGAAGTGTTTTCTACTCCAAATCTTTTTGTTTGCCCTGTAATGTCAGTTTGAAGAGGAAGTTATCCAGCATCAGAACGTGGAGGATCTAAGCAGAAATGTTCATCATAAAAAATGCTGTTCTGGCAAGTTCTGCTACGGCAGAAACAAAGGGGGTTCTGCATGAGGCTGACTAGCTTAGACAAAGCACCCTGGTGTTAGACGTCAGATTAACAGCTATAATGTGGTAGTTATCACCCAAAGTACAAATAACGATACTTTCTGCTCCCAAGCCCTTGTGTCAGCGGCCGCCTTTCACTGCATATGCAGAAGCATCCACCTTTATTCTAGAAACGTGAGTGTTCCTTCCAGGACTGTCCTTTTCTCAACATTCCTACTCAAAATCCTGCATTAAAGGGTGCCTAGCCTACAGGATGTCTTGAAGTTTTCAGTGGCAAGACAGGTTAGTTAGCTGGTTGGCATCGCAGGTTAACAGTTTAGGTCCCAAGCACAGATTTCAATGTATTCTGACAGGAATCAAGACCTGGTGCTTTCAACAGTCAAGCATAAACTTCACGAATGACTTTCTAAACTTCTGTCAGTACAGAAAACGACAGATCTTCCCTCTTCTGTGGCTGTCCAACCACAGAAGAGCGGACTGTCTTTTTCTGAAGGACACGTTTTAACGAAACGCAGATTAGCACGAGTCCTGCTGGCCGATTCTAGCCGACAGGATGATCTAACACTGTCTTTCGACTTGGAAGGCTGTGGCTGTGTGAGTCAACCCCTAGAGGAGACCCAGGGTTTAGCACAGATCGTGGGAGACAGACGCCAGTCTTACAGATACTCAGGGAGGGGACAGAGGGAAAGCACTCCTCCTGGCATGCTCTCGTCCCAGCGGGTCGAGGCACAGCAGCAGGAGGGAGGCAGATCTTGTGGTACGTGATCTGTGCACGTCCAGTTGGCGTTGGTCTCCAAAGCTCTTTCTCTTCTGAGGGCACTAAGGCTGTGGGCAGGGGTAATGTTTTTCATTAGGCAAAGTAGGCTATTTGGAAAGAGTAGACACGTGTTTGAGTGCATGAGCTTTTCCTAAAACCTGCCTAAAATGCAACAAAATTCAAAGCTAAGGGAAGATATTTAAAATACGACAATTATTTCTGGGTAACATTTGATGTAGCTCTCATGTGAGAAAGCAAAATGTCATTTCCTAGAGGAGAACTTCCACATCTGTTTTGGTTTTAGGGCTGAAAATGTCCTCCCTGGGTATCTGGTACTTGGTTGACATCCACATCTTTTGGCGTTTTGTATCCGAATCCCCTGGCAACGCTGATTTCCCAGCCCGTGCTCTGCCAAGCAGGGATGGGTGAGCGGTGCTGATGGGCTTTCGTTCCAGCTGACAGAGGCTGCAGAGCGGGTCCCCTCCCACGATACTGCTTGAAAGGGGGAGCAAATTTTATGCCCTTCAGTTGCAAAAGGAGCGCTTGGCTCCACCGTCAAAGCTGGCCTTCAGCTCTGTAGATCTCAGTCATCTGCGAAGAATTGCTGCACGCTGACCTAGATTCTCCATCAGCTCAGCTGCAGCTCTGCCTCAGTGAGGAGGCTGCCATCACCCTGTTCTCTGCTCTGCCCTATATCCTGCCTTGGAGATAAAAAAAAAAACCACAGAGAGGCAAATTATCGTTAATCAGAACAGCATTTTCCTCTGATGATTTTTCTGGAAAACAGAAAACAGATTTCCAGGGAAATCTGTTGCCTTAATCTTCCCCTCCTGCTCCCCTTCCTGCTCTCATTACATTGCTTTATCTCAGGTATCCTGTCACTTTTTTAACGTGCGCTGTTTCTCCTCAAGAGAGGACAAACACTCCACCTCCACACACTCCTTTCCTTGCATCTCGGCCGTGTGCTCCTAGAACATCAACGGAGAGTGCGGAGGGCAACCTATGAGGTAAAGAGGAGGGCCCAGCGCGAGGGTGAGCCTGGACCTCTGCAGCAGCCCTCGAGGGCTCCACGTGGCGCTCCAGTTGCTTATTAATGAGAGGGCACTCAGTGCAGCTTGAGAAGGGCAGCTGGTAACGTGGAAGTGTCTTTGTAGCGGCGGATCTGTGATAGATAGGAAATGAAAAAAAGCCGAAGCCCACACCCTTAATTGCCTCTAAAATTCCACTAGAATCAAACCAGGTTGGCAAATCTAGTTTTTCCTCTAAAAAATTAACAACCATAAAGGTACACCTGAGACTACCAGTAACGGGGAACGTTCATCCATGCAGTCTTGCTGTAGAGGGCTACAGGGGCAACGCCATCAGAGGATCCCAGACCGCAAATTTTCTCCTCCTCGTTTGCTTCTTGTGACCGCATTAGGCCTTGAGAAGTACCCTGCAGCGCGGTACTGCACTGCTTTGCATCCCTCAGTAGCTCAAGAAGAAAAGCTGCCTGGACCTGGAGCCCCCTTGGCTGAGCCTGGTGCACTGCAGACTGCTCTGAACAAACCCCCGTCCTCCCCTCTGAGCCCTGCGGAGACACCGGCTCAGTTCTCTGCTCCTCCGTGCCTCTTCGTCTGGCCTGAAGCGAACCACCCGGACTAACGTGCTCGAGCTCTGTCCCTTGGCTCCCCGTCTTCATTGCAGCCTCAGAGGGACTGGCCATCCCTGTGTGCTGCACCAGAGCTCCGGTGGCATCTGTCCAGCGGGATGGAGGACGCGGTTTCAGCTTGGCGTTCGGTGAGACAGAGCGAGCGGTCCCACTGGTCATTCAGCTACGTGTGACGGGAGCAGAGACCACTGCCAACAGGTTTGCTTGCAGATTGTTCAGATAAGTGGGAAGAATATGCTGCAAGGCAGAGCAACAAACACCGTAATTCACTCAGCAGGTTTGCAGGGGGAGGTGAATAACGCAGAAGCAAGGGGAAACAATGCAACTTTAGTCCAAGGCACAAAAAAATACAGCAGTGGAGCCTGGTAATTTCTTAGAATTAAAAAAACCAAAACAAACCAAAAACCCCTGTAAAGGCCATCATGTAGAGAGAAGTGAGGGATCCCTTGAATTCAGGAGACATCTTTTCCTAAAGCAGGGGGAAGCAAAAAGGGGGAGAGGTCTGACAGCCCTGCCCTGGGCTCTTTGGCCGATGCTTTTTTTCTGAGGTAATAAAAATAACAGTGTTTTCAGAAGCTCCCTTGCTGACGGAGTGACTGTGACAGAGGCTGGTCTGGGGAGAAGTCAGCCCCATTTTCACCTCATACCACTTCTTCTTCCTTCCTCATTATCCTCTGATTAAAAGGGATCTTTCTTTTACATCCACCGTCTTGCCAGTGCCAAATCCTCAACCACACGGTGAAATCTGAGTGATGACGCTGGGTGGGAGAAGGGGCTGATGGCGAAGCTGGGTGGCAGCAGAACTGTGTTTTGACGAGTGTTGACCGAGGAACAAGTGTGTACAAGGTGTTTTCCCATCCCTGAAGACTTCAGAGCCTTTCTGTGGTTAGGGACAGGGGCTGGACTTCATCCGCAGAAGACCCTCAGCCGTGAAAGCCAGCGCCCGGCTGACTTCTGCTACAATTGTCAGGGAACAGAGGACACGGTGCTCTGAAACCTTGGTGCTTGGCTACTCTGGGCCACGTGGCAACGGAGCTGGAGCTTGCCCCGGGACAAACCAGTTGGATCTTTCGTTTCCATCTTTCCCCCCCAAGGGCTCCTGAAGCTGAGAGCTGACTTGCTTTCCCCACCTCTCAGTGCACACTGCAAAGCCCATCTTCCCCGGGCCCCAAAGATGGGCGGTGTGATGTCATCGGAGGTACGGGGCCGGAGGCTGTGGGATGTTTTAAGCAGGAACATAAGATTTGACAGTATAGACTATATGTCAGATTATTTTTTTTTGATGGACAGCCCGTTATTAGAAGCTTTTCTATTCAAATTGTAGAGTATCTCACTGAAAAATGCGGATGTTTTATTTTTGTATAAAAAAATATAAAATCCACTGCAGTGCACCAATGGATTGAAAATACGGTAATATGAGAAGCCAGTGAGCTGGTTTGTCTGTCACCTGCCAAGAGTTTAACATTCGGTTGAATTCAGCAACTTTGCTCTTAAAGGTACTGAGCTTTCCAAGTAATAAAGTAAATGCTAGGATGGCAGGCAGTGCATTTAAAATATTTATCAGGGCTAGCGCAATGAATGTACTCCGTTCCTCCATTTCTGTTTGTGAATTTAGTTAAATGCAGCTAGATGAAGGAATTTTACAAGTAGCATCATCTGATTCCCCTGCATTAATCATGCATTGATTGCTGATGCAATCTGAGCTAGCGGTCCTGAAGAAGGGAGAGGCAACATGCCTCCAGATTTCGTTATTTCTCCCCGCTGTGATCTCTCGCTGGGCTTGCTTTCCTTCTCCGTCCCGTCCCTCCACTGCAGGAAGAGGCTGAGCGTGCCCGGGAGGAACGGTGCTTTGCAAGGCATCTGTGCCACGCTGGGGTGTGAAAGCTGGTCCCCCTGCTCCCACGCGGACCCTGCACAGAGGACGCGTTACATGCATGGCTGCTGCAGCGTGAGCTCTTTGGAACACTCTGTCAGCTCGTCTCGCTGATGTCCCAATAAAACAGAGCTTTTGCGGCATTAATTTTTCAGGATGTGGGTGGGTGTTCCCACCGTTGCAGGCTGTGTAACAGCTGAGCTTTGTTCTGGCAGGTTGCTATCCTACATCTTCAGGATTCGGTGCACTCTCTGTGGATGCTAGCAGCAAGTTACGGTGCGGGGGGGAGGAATCGTCTCCTGTGATAATAGCATATTGTTCGTGAAATCTGATAATGAGGATTTTGTAGATACAGCGCAGCATTGATTTAATTGACTTACTGTCGTGTCCATGCCTTGATGTGGAGCAAGACCCTCTCAGCTAAACTCAGTCCTTGAAACTAAAGCAGACTTACCAAATTATTTTTTGCAATGCTTGAAATAGAGAAGAAAAACAGAAAGAGGGGTGGTTTATAGGCTGGGGGCTCCCGCATTTCACAAGCGATAGGAAAATTTCTGTCTCGAGAGACACGGAGGCTTTTATCTCCGGGTGGGAGCTGGGAGGCAGGAGCAGGTGTCTCTCATGTTGGCAAGCTTGGCGAAAGCCTGTCTCCACCTCTGAGCGGGAAGCTCGGCAGGCGTTCCTGTGGTGCACAAATCGCTGCCAGCTGTCGCCGTGAAATGGGTCA
>NW_010414988.1:10765-13065 GCF_000710305.1 Buceros rhinoceros silvestris
TGGTTCTGGCCAAAATTCAATCGGATTCCAAACCCATTGCTCCAGCCTGTCCCAGAAGCAGGAAACCACCATCAGCTGGCTGGTGGGGTCTGGTCTCAGCGACAGGCAGTGCTGCTCCTTGCCTGCTGCTGTGTGTGTAGCTTGCTGGGAGCAGCAGCTCTTCTTGCAGGTCTTATGAATGCAGATGTCCCTCCTTCCTCGAGCCATGGGAATGATGATTTCCTGAAAAAAAAATTTAAAAAAGCGAGGAAGAGAGGACTGAAAGCTGCACTGCTACAAGCAGCTTTTCTCCAAGCAGTTATGTCTTGGCAAAACACCTTCTGAAACTCCAGGTGCCACATCCTCCCAAAGCGCTACTACTCGTGTAACTGAAATAGCAAATATCTTTCCCAAAAATGAGAAAATTCCTTTTCTCTCACATACAGTTTGGCTGCGGACAGCCCGGCTGCGATTGCCACTGATGCCAAATCAGAGAGGCCTGGCCAGTTCTATAGTAGGATGCTTCAGCTAAAGCCCCACTTAAGCCCATTTGTAAGCTGGAACTTCAGCCGGACTCACATGGAAGAAGAACTCGTTGTCTCAAGCCATCACATGTCAGTCTTGTCAACATTTTAAGGCTAAGTATAGATGTGAATAAGAAAGCAGGGTGCTGTGGAGGCATTTGGCCGATCCCGCCGAGTAGGAAGTGCGGAAGCAGCGGAGCATCACCAGGCTGAGGCTGTGGGCTGCCTGTGGGCTCCTTTGCTCCGAAGGGATGGGACCTGTAAGAGCAAAAGCAGGAGAAGGAGCATATGGAGCCTGATACCATCCCGCAAAATTCGCCACTCTTTTGTGATAAATCACATCCTTCTCTCAAGGGGTTATGACAGATAAACACCCCTTAATCACTCTGAGAATGGGATCAACAGTTTCATCTATCACTGGGCACCATGACCAGACCTTTCGTCTTTCAGTGGGAAACTGCTGGAAATCTCATGTTTCTGCAGAGGTTGTTTATCCGAGGGACAACTGGAATATTCCAGTGATCCAGATTTCGTTATGTTTGGTGTCCCTTTCCAGAGAGTTTGCAACCTATTTAAATCCAGGGGACCATGACTAGTTATTCAAGTTCTGTTCTCCTGAATTTGTGCTGTGTATATTTTGGAAACAACGTCTGCTCTGGGCAGCAGATAGAGCAATGCCACAGCCCACATCAGTGAAAAGCTTTTGTGATCATTTGTTTTCCTCTTCCATTTTTAGTGAAGGCTGAAAATGTGCTCTGTTCTCCCTCTGTCTGTGTTTTATTGCCAACGTGGAATGCTTTAAAAATGCCATTAGGGAACGTCTTACCCAGTAGGATCTACGCTGCACTTCACTCTCTCTCCTCTTTCCAGCACCAGCGAAGCTCTGAATCTCTATCATTCTGGTGACTGAAAAAGCACAAGCATTTCGTTTGTTAAGTGCAGCTCTGGGGCTGTTGACAACTGGCTTCTCACGTAATGTGCAGAGCACAGCGATTTCGATGTGATCGCCCTGATTTGCTGAGGTACTTGAGCATCTGGGGATCCCAAGCTGATGAGCTTCAGCTTCTCAGCAAATGAGACCAATTCCCAGATACTGGAGACTCAGACGTTACATCCAAAGAAGAAGACAAGCAGATTTGTGAAGTCCAATGACTTCACCTTTTTCCCTCGTCTCCACTCTCCTTTCCTGTTCCTGGGAGAGTACAGCCTGGTTTCTGCGCTGGCACTCCTCCTTTCCAAAGCATTTCCGTAGCCATGACTTCACCATCCTCAAAGGGGCCTGGGATCAGGGAATGCATCAGCAGCAAGCGGTGACTCAGCCGCGAGAAGCGGTGCTCAGCTACAAGCGTGCCTCCCACACGACTCTGAGCAGGGAGTAATCAGCGTATGTGTGCAACCACGTTGGCTCAGCATGGTGAAATGGCAGCCCGTCCTCGTGCAGCCTCCGCTGTCAGTCTCTCACGCACGCCCACGCAGCACCATCCTCTCAGCTGCCAGGCGCCCGGAGCGCATTTCCCCTTGTGATCCCTTCCCAGCCGGCAGCAAAGGGTCCCTCGCCTGCCTCTTGCCCGTAGGGGGACCAGCACCTTGGGAAGCCTTTGGCAGAAGAAGGGACCATTGTATACTTTGATACACCAAGACGATGCGATGAGGTGAGGTTTCCCCCTGCACTGCTTTGTCACCCCCAAGCCCTGCCTCAGGTTGGTTTGGCTGTGTCCTTTGGGACAAGATGGCAGTGAGACTAGGGACAGACTGGCTGGCAAAGAGCGGGATGCTCGGGGACATTCCCTGTTCTGC
>NW_010414988.1:13187-13426 GCF_000710305.1 Buceros rhinoceros silvestris
GGGCAGGTAACGTCTCTGGTCTTTGACCTACAAAGATTAAAATAAGAGCCTGGGCAGTGTCTTATTAACAGATCATTGCCAGAAAAGGAGGAGAAAAGCTGAAATATTGGTGAAAGATAGAGGAGGTGGCTGGTAAACCGAGGGCTAGCAAAGAGCGTGTACTGCAGAAGTCACTAGAGCTACTTAGTGTCTTCAGCAGGCGTCAGATGGGGTGGGGAGACTGGGCCGTTTTGCAGAGC
>NW_010414988.1:13511-19041 GCF_000710305.1 Buceros rhinoceros silvestris
AGCAGGAGTCAGATGGGGTGGGGAGCCTGGGCCGTTTTGCAGAGCCCAGCCTCTGCTCTTGTGAGCAGTCTGGAGGAGGATGGCTTTGAAGTCCCTTTCAGACAGTGTTTGGTCAGAGAAATGTATGTACCCAAGGTGCTACAGACTATGAGAATTATTTGTGCTGGCACAGTTGAAGAACTCTCCTTAGTGGTCCGGTTGCTCAGTCCTTTGTTCTGCAAGGTCTGATGTGAAAATAAGCTCTGCTCTGTCAGCAGAGAAAGGCTCGTTGGTCTCTACTAAACTCCTATTCGAACAGGGCTAGAAGAGCCTGGAGCCTCCACTCCTGGAGGAAGCACCGGTGGGATGCTCTGTGCTTTAGCCCTCTGCTGTGTTCCTGCCAGCTGCTCTCTGCTCCAAGCAGGGGGTGTCCTCACTTCAGTACCCGGAGCCCGTGGAGTTGGTAGGGTAAGCAGAGCGTTTCCGTATTGCCAGGGAGCGGGGAGAGCCTAACTCAGCAGTGCCGCTTCCCTTCAGCACCGCTCCGGGTGGCTCAGAGCCTGCTGATGGCAGCCAAAGGCCGGGTAGGCAACAGGAACAGTGACCTGCCTCGTTTCCAGTTGGTGTCACAGACTATGGACTTGCCGATTTCCATCACAGCTGCTCACTTCTCATGTGCTGCTCCTGCTTGGCCACGCTGGCGCTTTTCTGCAAAGACAGCGACTGGTGGCGTAACATTTTCTGCTGTGAGAAACGCAATCCGCCTGCATGAAGAAACTCCTACAGCATAACTCGAACATACCCCGAACAGGCATGGGTTGATGGCACTGTCGGCCCCACCCTGGTTTAACCAAGCCCCTTCCCCAAGCCCGAATGAGTGAAACCTTCCCGCCGCAGTCAGGCACAGCACTCGCGGCTGATTGCCAGCTCTTAAACCCATGAACCTACCGCTAGCTGGAAGGGCTTGAGAAGGAGCCCCTTCCCCAAGCCCGAATGAGTGAAACTTTCCCACCGCAGTCAGGCGCAGCGCTCGCGGCTGATTGCCAGCTCTTAAACCCACGAACCTACCGCTAGCTGGAAGGGCTTGAGAAGAGATCGTTGAGGGTGTACACTTGTGAACGTAGAACAAAGGTGTGATTCTGGGGGTTTCTGTACGCAACTGCTTAGTGCAAATGATGATGTTTGACACCTGCCTTCCTCTCCGAGAGAGCTCTCGAAGCAGTTTACATCTATGACTTTACTGAACTGCTCTCAGCCCGAGCGCAGCAGAGAGAGGAGCCGTCACCGAGGGTCTGGGACTGACATGAATGTCGCTTTTCTTTTAATCTCACTGACTTGCTCTTACTCTGTCTGTGACCCCACTCACGCTCCTCCTCACTTCAGAGGCTGAATCATGAGTGAATTAGACCTTCACAGATCTGAATTACGTCAAAAACATGGCACTACAGCACTCAGCGGTGACATCCCGTGGAGACCCCGAGGTCCCCGCTTCGCTCTGATGCCGTAACGCATTATCAGCCATCTGTAAAACCCAGCACAGCTACACACAGATGCGGAGAGATTGTTTTTTCCCTGTTTCTTCATTTCCCTTCGCTATTGATGTAATGTGAACATCACAGCGCAGGGCTCCGGAGCACCATCCTCGTCCTGCTCTACAGTGACAACATGAGTACGTTTTTTTGTGCAAAGTATGTTTGTTTTGTTGTTTACCTTTGATTCTGATGAAAACCAGTGCTAAGGTGGGAAGTTCATGCATCACTCATGGAAATGCACCTCAGTTTCTCTTCTGGATCGTGTCTCCACCCAGAGAATCAGGAGTCAGTTAAAAATGACAAACCCCAAACAGGACTCAAGCTGAGAGTGCAGCCATGTGAGCTTACCGTGACTTTTTGACCCTCAAACGCAGTTTAATTCCACCTCCCTGTCACCCTTCAGCTCTAAGAGCCGCTTTGCTGCTCGTCACGAAAGCTCGGCCGTGATGTGTGCCGGTTTGCCGTTTATTTCTGCGGCGCCAGGCCAGCGTTACAAGGCTGATGGCGTTGACTTGATCAAGCAAAGCCTGCACCCGATACAGCTGAAGCACAGCAGGGGCAGGTATTTCAAACACTACATACGTCCTTTCATGAGCCATCTTTCACAAGGTATTCTCTTTAAACTTCAAGCCCATGTTCTCCCCAAAAGTGTCTTTTGGTGGAAGGGTCAATTTGCTCTGAGAAGTTTCTTCTTGCCTTGGATCATCCTGTTCATTCAGTCTTCAGCAGGGGCCTTGACAAAGGTTTCAAAGTCCTTTGTGTTTCCCCTGAGCGGTATTCAGTGTGGAGATCAGAGGTCTCATTCTGAAGAGTGTTGGCCATGCTCGGGCAGCGCGTGAGTTCAGGACTCCTATATTACATAGACCAACCGCCCTTGGACCCAGATAAAGCCTAAACAACCCACCTAAGTGAGATTTCCCCTAGAAATAAGGCAAAAAAATAGCTCTATTTATGGAGCATGTTTTAATCCAAGTAAAAAAATCAGGCTTCAGCTCTGGGAATTCAGGTGCATCTTTTGTCTTAGGTACCTCCTGGGTGAGGGAGTGTAACACAGTGATGAAACGGGGACACAGGGATTTTAGCTAGGAAGTGGGGTAAAGGGTGGGGAAAGGAGCTAGAATCACAGCTCTTGAGGGCAGCTCGAGGTATGACTTGGGGGTGAGACCAAAATTGTCTCTGTAGACATCAAGCGCATGTCCAAACCTTGTCAGGTTCCACAAAGGTTTTCTTCTGCTCAAGTGCAGAGCTTGTCCTGGTTGGTCTTCCCATGGCTCATTTAATGAGCTGGATTAAAAACCCTCTTATCCTTCTGCTCCATCAGTCTGTTTTTGCAAGCACAGTCACTTTGAAACCATGATGGACTTGGCAGAAAAACTCACTGAGATTCTTTAAATTAATAAGTTCTTCCTCATTGTATTCACTGGGCTGTGTTTACATGTCTTTGTCCATGGCATGCACGTCACCTCTTTTTCTTCACCTGAAATATGCCTACACTCGGACTGAGTACTCAGAGGTTCTTGATAGCTTTCTGTGTCTCACCCTCCATCTCTGGCCCAGCTGCACCTCCGTTACACCTGAACGGACACGCTTTGGAGCAGAGACCTGTTGGCTCTGTGGAGGTGCCAGCTGCTCTTTAGGGCATAGAAAAATTACGGCCCAAAACAGGGCCAAGTTGCTGACGATCATCAGTTGTGGGTGCCAAGTGGCTGATGACTCTTGGGGCTGCTGGCGGCTCCTCTGGCTACACCTGCACTAGTGACCTGGTGCCAGGACCTGCCTTGTGGTCCTGAGACCCGCTGGCATAGTCTGTCCATGTCACTACTTTTAGCTTCTCTTAGCTTCCAAAACAGGTTTGCAAACTTTCTGCTACTAGTATCCCCTGGTCCAGGCTAAATCCCGAACCTTTGCTGAGGAGAGTGCTGCTCACCCTGGCCATGACCATGCCCAGGCCACTCCAGCAGCTTCACAGTGCTGATGTTCCAGTGTCTGAGCCTGGTCTCTGGTGTTCACGCCAAGCGAATGCTGACTTGCTTTGTGGTTCAGCAATACCCTCTTTCCGGACTCCAAGGGGTTCTTTTCCTGCTCGGTTGGTGCCAATTTCTGCGAATCCCCTCATTGTCTCTCAGCTTTCAGTGCGCATGTCCTCTTGGCAGATGTGTAGAGACACTCTGTGTGTGTCTTTGCTACAGTCAAAGAGTGGCAGCGCTCTTGTGGAGATACAACAGAAATCTCCCATTTAAAGGAATCGTAAATCATAACTCAGCATGTACCTTACTTCTCTGCAGCAAGAGAACCCAACCTCCGTTGAATCCCAGTCTGCAGGGCCAGCTGGTGTTTCTGGCAGGTAGACACATCCTGTGCCCCTGGCCTTCCAAGGTTTGACGGGCCTGGAGGATCAGACCCTAAACAGCTCATTAAAGGTCACAAGCGATATCGGAACAGGACGTGGAAACAGCTCTTCCAAGCCACGAGCTAGCACGGCAGCCCCCGGAGCACATTCTTCTCAGATTTAATAGGTCCTTCAAATTTTCTTCCCTCTGTAAATAACACACAGGTCCAACCTTAGTTCATACAGATCAGGGTCGTAGCTTCCATACGTTTACCATATCCCCGCTTACTGAAACAGCAATATTTTAAAACAACCTTTTTATTTTCTACCATGGCTGGATCCTGGGATCTTATTTTATCCGTCACATCCAGTCTGCTAAGAGAGGCAGGTTCGGTATTGCAGTCTGCGGTAGGATTTTATGTTTGTCCTTTTGAATGACTTTGCCCAAAGGGGTGATAATAAAAAAATGTGAAAGCTGGTGTCAAAATGATTTCTCTGAGCCGGGAACATACATTTTTTCATTATTCTTGACATTCTCTTTATTTGTGTCTTTTCTCCTTTCCACTTACATTCAGTAACAGAGCAAAGTAAAACACATAGTACAGATAATTTGGCTTTCAGATTTCTTGGCTAGCGTTGACCCATTCCCAGGTGGATATGTGGGAGCTCTGAACACCACATATGGTCTTGATATTCCTGTGATTTATGAAGACACATAATTTTCCACTCACAAGTGCACAGGAGCATGGTCATATGGAAGCTCCTTTGACTCCTGCTGTTGGGAGTTCTCCCACTATTTAGCCGGAGCCAAAAGCTACAGAAGCACCCCAGAAGCACTCTCATCCACCAGTAAATAAAAAAAAAAAAAAAAGGAAATGCTCCATATTGTCCTACAGATTGTCCAAATAGACCTTATTAGGTCCTTCCATTCTGCTGGCCAAGTAGGGTCATGCTTCCAAGAGGAGAGCTAACCCAAAGCCTCATGCTCATTATTTGTTTGGGTGGGAAGCTGGGATCTGGCAGGGCTTTAGGGACAGACTCTCCACCCGTGATACGCAGAAGGATGTCAGGGATGTCTGATGTTTTCATGTGATGCGCTGTGCTGAAGAACGGAAAGGAAGAGGGTCCACGTAGCCGACAGGCTGCTTATATGAGCTGTGGGGCATCGATTGTCCGTGGTAAGGCAGCCTGTGACAAGGTGCCAGTGTTCACGCTCCACTCCACCTGCACGGCTCTTGGAGGCCCTTATTGTGGAGGGAGTGAGAGCCAAAGGGCAGCTAAGCGAGGCTGGAAAGCATCAAGAGCAGATGACATTGATTCAGCACTAATCCCCCAAAAGGGCTATTTTAGGACGCGAGCACGTCTCGTGGTGATGCCATATTAACACATAACCACCGGCACAGCTGGCGGGGCCAGTTTCTCCCCCTCTCAGCCCTCTTCATCTCTTTCTAAATTCCTTCCTCCCTCCCCCAGGTTTCTTGTTTTAAAGCCCTCTTGTAAGGGAGCTGGTCTGCGTCCACACCGTTACGGGCATTTTGTGTGTTTAGCAGAAGCAGGGGCTGATTTTTGAATGAGTGACACCATGCGGACATCTGTGTTGTGGAGAGAGCTTCTCCAAACCTCTGTGTCAAGGGTGACCTCTCAGGATCAGAGGTGGTTTGGCTGGCACTGTGGCTTTCTTCCCGGGCAC
>NW_010414989.1:0-350 GCF_000710305.1 Buceros rhinoceros silvestris
CGGGGGCCGGGACTCCCCACCTGCCTGGGGGACGGAGAGAGAGAAGAGCGGAGTAAGGCGCCGGTGGAGGGCTAGCCAGAGGAACCACCCGTTTTCTCCTTGCCTCCTGGGCTGCCTTACCGCACCCCGAAACTGAGTTCAAGCTGCTTCTGTACCAGAGTGGCCTGTTTATCCTGCCCCAGTCGAAAAGTCAGGGAGGAAGCAGAGTAAAACAAAGCCTGTTTTTCCAAGAATAAGGCTTCCACGGCTGTTTTGGCATCTTTTAATGTCAAGAGCCAAATGCAACAATGAAAGGAAAACAGCTCGATGTTGTGGCAGCAGAGACCTCAGTGGGGAAAGAACAGGCACGG
>NW_010414989.1:526-906 GCF_000710305.1 Buceros rhinoceros silvestris
AATCAAAATAAAGGTTGGGGAGGGCAAGCTGTGCAATGTTAATTTCTTCTGTCTGGCTCCCTGTTCTCCCGGTGGCATGGGATTCCTGCTATTCAGAGCCAAATTCTGTTGAACAAACAAAATGAGCAAATCTGGTGTTGTGGAAACGGGGAAAGAAAAAAACCAAACAACCCCACACCTGGTAGGACTGTAAATGCACACAGTGCCCTTCTGTGGGCAGCGCACATCTCCCGCGGGGGGTTGGGGGCTTAGCAGTCCCCTGACTTGCTCTCCTTCTGTCTCAGGAAGCCCTTATCTGCTGTCTTCTCCTCCCTCCTCAATAGATACAAGCACAGATTTATAGCGACAAGTGATGAGAGGCTGCTCTACTTTCTCTCCCT
>NW_010414989.1:1110-1563 GCF_000710305.1 Buceros rhinoceros silvestris
AGGGTTTTCTGCTCCAAAAGACAAAAAGGGGGAGCAGGCTGCGGCCGGCCCCCGCACCGTGCATTGCTGCAACGTGGGTGATAATAATCAAACGCAGACCTGCCTTCCCACGGAGACAAAAGGCTGCGGCCCCATGGCGGGGCTTCTTGCGGGACCCGAGAGGGGGCACCCCCTCTCGCCTGCCCCCGCTCCACAGGAGGCCGCTCGGCCCCCACACGAGCCACCTATTAGGCTGCCCAATAGCCTCCGCATGTAGCAGCTTTTCACTGCGCAGGGGTTTCTGCTCCAAAAGACAAAAAGGGTGAGCAGGCTGCGGCCGGCCCCCGCACCGTGCATTGCTGCAACGTGGGTGATAATAATCAAACGCAGACCTGCCTTCCCACGGAGACAAAAGGCTGCGGCCCCATGGCGGGGCTTCTTGCGGGACCCGAGAGGGGGCACCCCCTCTCGCCT
>NW_010414989.1:1967-2177 GCF_000710305.1 Buceros rhinoceros silvestris
GCCGGCACTGCGAGCCTGGGGAGGGACCCTCCTTCCCCAGGAGGCAGGTTGCGAGCATAAACAGGCGACAGTGGCTCTAGCCCGGGCGCCGCAGTTTTGAAGACGTGCAGCTTCCATCTGTTGCCGCATAAACACGCGCTAGCGGGATGCCTTATGCTCCAGCCCTTCGGGTGAGGGGAAGGCGGGAGGAAAGGGGAGAGGAGAAGGGGC
>NW_010414990.1:0-395 GCF_000710305.1 Buceros rhinoceros silvestris
GTTTTCCAACTGGGGACCTCAGGCCCCTCTGTAGCAGATGGAGAGGGGGTTCTTGTCTGCCTGGTTTCCCCCAAAGGATGGGGTCTAGGGCAATATAACCCCTCATGCAAATGCCTTGAGACAAATAGGGGTCAAAGCTATTGGTGTTGCCCCCAAAATGTGCAGCCGCCACCCTCCACAGGTGAACCTGGTGCACGGTGTCCTGTAGAGCCGGTCAGAGCTGCAGGGTGGCGCACAGCAGCTAGAGTGAAATCGTATCCCAGTGGCCATCTCTCCGGCCAGGTCTGCGCACCCACGGGTGTGTTAGACACTGGGGGAGACACCCTGCCCCTCTACTCGCTCCTGGGCGGGGAAGCTGCCGGCGAGCATCCCCACCTATCCCGCCTCTACCACCC
>NW_010414990.1:531-3617 GCF_000710305.1 Buceros rhinoceros silvestris
TGCGGGGCCATCCCGGAGCGGACGGTGGGCTCCGAGCTCCATCTAGGGGCCGGAAAGCGCCCGGCGTTCCCGACACGGGTGTCCCCGTACCCGACACCGGCCGCACGTTCTTCCCTCCCGCCTCATCCACGCGGGTGGGGATGCTCACGGGCAGGCAAGCTCCAGGCTTGGGGTGGCTCAGACTGGGAGGGCTGGGGAGGCAGCTCGGGAAGAGTGTGAGAAAGATGGGGTAATGTTTTTAAACTAAAAGAAGAGAGAATTAGACTAGAGGTAAGGAAGTGTGAGGGTGATAAAATACTGCCACAGGTTGCCCAGATTGGTGGCAGGAGCCCCATCCCTGGAAACATTCCAGGTCAGGTTGGATGGGGTTCTGAACAATCTGATCTAGTTGAAGACGTCCCTGCTCACTGCAGCGAACTGGACTAGATGACCTTCAAGGGTCCCTTCCAACTCAAAGTATTCTATGATTCTATATGGTCAACCAAGCCCTTGTGTGCGTCCTTTGGGAACCAGCATATTCCTGAAGGGATCTCGGATAATGCCAGCAGTGAGAAATTCAGGGGATGGATTCCCTGAATTCAGCATTCATCACTGGGATTTAGAAGTGAGATTTTGCAAGGGATGTCTCATCTTCTGATGCTTCATGCAACAGGATAGATCTGAAGGATGTTTGGGTGGGCGGGCAGTGTCTGGAGGATGTAGGGAGATGTGTGCAGGACCAAGGACACAAAGCTGAGACTCCTGTAAGCCCTCAACTCACCGAGCTCCTGCAAGGCATGGAAAAAGGGGTTTGGCTCTGTCCCTCTCCCGGCCATGCACCCCTACCTCCTGGCTCATGGGGTGCAGTAAGTTCTAAGGCCAAGGAGCTGGGATTTTTTAAGCAGGATTTTTTAAGAGGGATGAGCTTTCCTCAAAGCAGTTGGCTGTAGCAGCTCCCTAAGAAAGCCAAGAAGCTGCTTGCATTAATGAAAAGCATATAAACCCAAGAAATGCTAAAACAGAAAAACAAGGAAGCAATGATTTTCTCTTTGTGGCATAGGAAGTCAACAAAGCTCAAGGAAACCACCTGTATTTTATTATCACATATTCATATGTTTAATGTTATTGAAACAAGAGTCTGGAGTGAGCTGTAGGAAATCAAAGCACTTAATGGTGCAGACACAAACCCTCTCTCCTCCCTCCCCAAAGGTGATTTGAACCAGTTTAAGCAAATGTGTCTTTGTCTCTTAAAATAATTATGTGATTTAGAGGCACTTTTCCCTGACTCACATCAAATGACTTTAATGGAGTCTGCTCATGTGTGTGTGTCTGTGTGTGTCTATTTAACAAGTTATTGCTTTTTAAAGCTGCATTTATTCCCCAGTATTCACCAGAAAAGTAATTCTCTCTGAGAAGGGATTATTCGTGTTCCACCATCAGCTGGTATTTATTCCACAGTCATTTAGTAGTGAAAGAGTGCCCAGAGGGCAGAGGCCGAAAAGGATATGTTAATTTTGGGATAAACTTCCTCTGGATGGTCTACCAGCTATAGTCTCTTTCTTTATTTCCTCTTTTTATCCTAGTTTTCAAAAAAATTTTAAAAAGGCAAGAATTTTGAGTGCGCTTGAATGTGTGGGTCATTCAGGTGAGTCTGTGGGTGTGTGATCTGTGATCTTTGTCTGATGTCCTCTCTGTCCCCGTTTTGGCAAAATTTTGGCCTATCCCTTGGCCCTCCTCAAGCTCAGGCTGAGCTCTGCTCCTCCCTGCCTGTGGTGTCATCACCACCCTGCCCAAAATGGGATTTCCCTGGGGCAAAGGAGAGCAGGCAGCAGTCCCTGCCAGCCTGGGATGAGTACCTGAAGGTAAGTTTCACACCTGCCACCACCAGAGCAGCAGATACCCTGGGTGGTTCTCACAGGTGACCTTACTGTCCTTGTCCCAAAGACCGTTGATCAGTGTTGGGGAGAAAAAGGCTGTTTTGGGAGCTAGGTGAGCATGCAGGGTCGCAGCAGGAGCCAGGCTGCATTTCCACCCCCACCCTGCCACAGCTGGGCCAGCCAAGGAGAGGTTTCCCCAGATGTTCAGGGTGATGTTGGGGCTGCTCGCTAATGTACGAAGCGGGAAGACAAGCTGGAAAGAGAAACAGTGTGAGTTTGGTGGGAAGGAGGGCAGAGGAATGCATGGCAAACCTGCTAGAGTACCTCCCTTACTGCAGTGAGAAGGCGGCATTAGCACTGTAGGATACAGCCCAGGTGAGCCCTGCTTGTCCCAGTCCTCAGTTCTGGTGGGCTGTCTGGGGAGACAGAGCACGGAGCTGTGAGCACATCTGCCCTAAGCCATGCTCCCCTCAGAGGATGCTCGTTCGGTAGCTGCTTCGTTTGCCTGGTATGCTGGAAGCACTGGGAATCTACAAAGCAACTGAGCTCCATCACTGAACCAGCTAATTTCTCCTCACAGGTGAATTTGGCTGCTTCAGGTAAGGATAAAGTGAAATCTCACATGCAAGCCACCAGAGCAGTCTGGGGACCAAGGGGGACAGTGACAGCTCAGCCACAACCTATCCGTATTTTCTGGAGAGATACATCACCAGCACAGACAGCGAGAGGTGCAAAAGAATGGGCTCAGCAGTTAAAGAATCAGGCTGTTTATGGCATAAATTTTGCATTAACAGGCTAGAGATGGTCTCAGCAGGTTATCTTCAATCTCAGTCACTGGCACAAGGGACGAGATGGGTACCACCAAGTGGGGAACTAGGACGGTGAGTGAGATGGTGCTGTCTGCAGCGTCTTTCTCTAGCCATAGCTCTCGTCAGACTGTGGGTCATGGAGCTGAGCTGTCTCCAGCAGTAGTGGTGGGACAACTGCCTGCACAAGATGCTGGTGCAAAGGCCACTGGCTCTCTGGTGCTCTGCTGACTGCTACCCTGGCAGCAGGATCAAGCCACTCCACCGAAGCAGGCACTAACATGGCAAAGAAATGTCCAGGGCTGCAATCAAGAAATTCCGGGCTATTTATCCATGCCAGGGCACTGGCTTTGGTTTGCAGGTCTCCTCTCCCAGAACTACATGACTTGGAGCCTGGCATTGCTGTGTGTTTCCACATAGGGAA
>NW_010414990.1:3711-12352 GCF_000710305.1 Buceros rhinoceros silvestris
GGAAAGAAATCCAGAAATGGAGGTAGGAATACGAAATGTTTTGGTGACTAATTTGGTTGAGAGATTAATGTGTTTTGTGACCACAACAGATTCTTCTTGCGATTCATCTGATCTACTGGATCTCCCACACATGTTTTAGTCCCTTAATTTGTGCTTCAGACTGCTCCTTTCTCTTGACTTGTAGCAAATCTAGAGGCATGTCAACATTTGACTAAAGGGGCCCTGTGATGGAAAACTTACCCAGCTATCCCAGCCCTGCAAGGCTTGTTAAATGTTGTTCCTTTAACCCCAAATTACTTTGTGTTAAATCCTGAACTCATCGAGCCTTTTGCATCTCTTCGAGATTAAAGCAGCAGCTTCCAGTGGAAGCAGGCTTTGTTCCCATACAGCTTAAATCTTTTCTGGAGAAAGGAATCAGATCAATTCTCACATCCTGGGTCTGCAATAGCTGTGATTGCAAACAGCTGCAGTCCCTGTCCTGACATAAAGCCTCCGGGAAGGGCTATTGCTCTCTGTCGGCCTTTCATCTTTTTACAAAATCAGAGCAAACCACTCCAGCTCCTTGTAAACAATCTCCCCTGCTCTTGGCTTGTTGCCTGTATCACCAAATGTTCTGATGGGGCTGTGTCTTTGCCCAGTGCCCTTGGGTGGTTATGAGGAAGCTGGAAGGTGAGTTTCCCAGGGGATAGCAGCCTCAGCTCCTTTGCGTTAGTCTGTTGCTGGGGTTATTTGTCGACAGTGGACTAACAAACTGAGCCGAACTCCTCCTAGATGATCTCATTTCACTACACCAATGCTGAAACTGGGGACAGTGTGGAGATTTTTTGAGAACCATGGGTTCAGGTCTGCAGCAGTGATGGAAATGCAAGTATAATGGGTCCATTATGACATTGTACTGGAATGAGGCACCCCTGAAACACATTGGTGCAGACTGGTTGCTGTTGGAAAGCACGTTAGCAGCCTGGGTCCATCCAGCCCTTTACCCTCCCTCCTAATCCCACTCCTCAGGTGGTTGTTCACTCGTGAAATAATTAAAGATTAATTACAGGCTCTTCCTCAGAACTCTCACCAAGGGACATGGTGCCAGGTCACCCAGCCATCCCTCTGTCACCTGCCGCGTGGGATTCGGGGCTGAAAACAGCCCTTTCCTGTGGAAGCTCTGAGCTCTGACACTGGGATGGAAGTAATTCATTTTAATGGCCTAAGGTAGATTCTCTGAACCTGTCAACCTGGGAAGCCCTGCATGGACCAAGTACTGAACATCTTGAGGCATTGCAGCAAATAGGACACACAATGATTTTATCCTAGAAACGGGCATTTGGTCATTCCAGCATCTGACTCAGGAGTTCGTCCCAAGGCCCTGCTGATGTCTGCCTGAACAGGGTAAGTGGCTGCATGGATCTGAGCCCCCTTTGCCCATCTCCTGGCTGGAGGGAGGGAATGCTGTGGGATCTACAGATGGGGACGCAGCACCTGGACTGCAGCAATCAAAACCCTTGTACACATACCTACATGATGGCCTGCAAGCTGCTTGTCATGATGGTTTTCCAGGGAAATGCTACCACAGCTTTCCAGGGAATTGGGTGGTGAGAGGTTGGTCATAACAGGCCAGGTTCTCCCCATGATCCAACCTGAGGGATGCCCTGGAAAGGAGGGTCTGATCTTGTCCTCAGACTGTCAGCTTTGTCCCCGACTCCTTCCCTGCCCTACTGCAGCACCTTCCCTTATCAAAACCCTGAGCAGAGAGGGCTTGATGGCATGTCTTTATTTTGCAGGCAGCAGCACACAGGGATAAGGTAACTGATTTGGGAAATTACTCCAGCCATCAGTTCCCTGAGTGATTTGGTGGGAGAGACTTTGAATGATCAGGCGAGCCTCACGCACGCTCCCTGCTGTTCACTTGGGCTTGAATTACCCTTTTATTTTACTTCCTCCTTGTTCTCATTGCCACACCACTCAAAATAAAATTATTCGCCTACAACCGCAAACGCAGGGATATATCACTGGGAGTGCTGTAGGGCTGTCGCCATATATAATGCTCTGAGCTCAATATTTATAGAACTACATATGGCACAAATCATATCCAGAAAGCCTGTCGAGCTGGAGAGCTAGGTATAAACTCCAGAAATATCGCCCGCCATCGCTCACAAGAGACTGCCCGGCCGAGCGGCTGGCTGTACATCACGCTGTAATGCCATTCGAGTCTGCGCTCGGTGCTGGAGTGGATCAGAGGTCACTGCCAAGACTTTCTTCCATAAATCCTGGGCACTGGCTCTCAGCAAGGTTAGGGGCTGGGAGAGCCCTGCTCTGAGTGCTCCTTCCTCCTGCTTGCTGCCGCCAACACTGAGGTGTCCCAGCACCGTGTGCAGGCATTTATCTTCAGAGTCTTGTCCTCCTTTCTCCTGCTCTGCTATAGGAGCCTGAGGGGGAAGGGAGGAGGGATGTGACAGATGTCACAGCTCAACTGTATGAGCTATGTACGGGAGCTGACAGCTTGTCTGACGTGTCCTTTTGCTGGGCTTTGGGGGAGCCTGAGCCCCTTTTGTTCTCACCCTTCTGGGTCATGTTCTCCCTTGTCCCACTGCCCTGTGTAGGGGTGTGAATTTTTCTCCAAATGCCGTATCGAACCCCACGCAGTTAAAGGCACCCAGTAGCCTGCCTACCCACATAGCAAAGGCAGGGCTATCATCTCCAAGATAGTCCAGGCCCCTCTGTTACTGTTTTCTCTCCGTCTTCTCTCCTCTTTTTCCCCTTTCCAAAGTAACTCCTTGGCTTGGGTGGAACTGAGTCTACTTGGAGATGGTGAATGGTTCCAGACCAGGGCAGAACCTGATGCTCTCTGGGGCTATTCTATTGCGATTAAAATCGGTCTGAATAGCAAAGCACAGGTAAGATGAGTGCTCTGCAGATGAGCATTAATCCTCCTACAGCTCTTCCCACTCCTGGCAGCCCCAACTCCTCATGTGCTGGTGGTCTGAAGTGTACTGCAGCAGATGCAGAACATCCAGGAGATGAGACCTGGTGCAACAAGCAGGTGAAGCCTCTCTGAAGCAGGGGTACAGTGACATGGTACTTTCCAGACAAATAAGCGTTGAGGCTTTGCCTAACAAATCACCAGCCAGACAGTCACTTGTATTTCTAAGTTGAGCATGATGGACTAGAGCTAACTGGTCTCTGGCTCTCCCCTCTCCCCCTGCAGCGTGGCAGGCAGACTCTGACATTAAGCAAAATAAAATCCAACCTTAGCATTAAGTAAAACTCCCAGTGTGATGGGTTTGTGGCTTGCAGCAACAGCTCAGCAGGGGCGTGTTAAAGCCAGTCTCCAGTGAGTGAAGGAACGAAGCTTTGCAAAACCCTGACGAGGCAAAGCTCCTAAAATAACAATTGAATTAAACTTCATTCATTTTCCCTTAATACCCTAATAGTGCCTTTAGCAAATGAGGCTATTATTATTTTGAGGAGGAAAATGGGGAGGTGCAGTCTGGATGCAACTCACATCTCCTCACTCAAAGGAAGAAAACTTTGGTGGAAATGAAAAAAAAAAACAATGGAAAGAAATGCAGACAGGTCAGATTTTCCATTTTGGGTGAAACAGCCACAAACTCAGTGACTCTCATATTCTTCAAGATGTGCCCCAGACTTCAAAGTGTGCAAAACCTTTTTTTTTTTTTTTTTTGTAAACCTTTTTTTTTTTTTTTTTGCTTGCCAGGTGCTGGGCATCTGCTGGGTTTGCCAGGGTTGGACACCCAGTCATATCCAGCACCTGTGGAGGGCTGGCCAAGCCCTTACTATCCTCCTCTTCTCCTGTGGCTTTTTGTGCATCTCTGAGGTGTTCGAACCCCAGATGCCCACTGCTTGCTCTCCCCCTCACCAGCCCAGCGCGCAGGGTTTGAAGCACTGTGTTCCCTTTTGTTTCTGTGTTGGTGTAAGCCCTTCCTTTGGGAAAGCTGAGCTACCTCCCCTGCTGCTGGCCCTCAGTGGGGTACGCAAGCACAAACTCAGGACACCACAGCAGCCCTGGACACTCATCCACACCCAGGGGACAGCCTCTGACCACATGCCTGCAGTTAGGCATGGCCTCATCCATAGTTCCAGCCACACCTTCTGTTTGCTCACAGCCACTCTCGTTTCTGCTGGGGCTGGGGTTCAGTGAGCCCCTTGCTACCAAATTTTCCTTCATCCCACAGCTCTTCTTCTCAGACCACCCCAGCAGAGAGGGAATATCTCATGATCCCACACTGCAGAGAGGGATGGTCAACTGATGCAAGCAACAGATGGACCCAAGGAGCCATCCCAACCCTGACCCCCAAATTTTCCTGCTCTGAGCCTCAGGCTCTGTAAACCAGAGAGAGCAAAGGCTGCTCTGAAATGGCCATGCAGGCACAGAACTACACTTCCCAGTAGGCCACAGACCTCCAAGTATTAAACAGCTTCTGTTTGACTTGCTGGAGCTCGATGGGGATGGGGACAGCTGGGGGATTTCAGGATTTCAGGGCTAGAGGCAGCCACTGTTCTTTGCTGCGTAAGCAACTGCAACAGCAGGCATTAGAGCAAAATTAATTTCCTCTCAATGCAGGTCTCCTCTGTCACTACTGGCTTTACAGTCTTCCTTCTAGAGCTCTAGAAAATAGCCCAGACAGGCTTTGCAAGGTCGCCTCACCCTCTGTCTTGCTTGGAGGCAGGCTCAGCTCCAGCTAATCCTCTCCTGACAGACCTTTTTGTCTCTCTAGCTCACAGAAACCTTTCTCCACCTGCCCTGATTAAGGCAGGCACTTTCTTAGCTTTAAGAAAAAGGACAGCATTCTCATTAAGACGTAGCTTTTCAAAACTCTTTGCTTTTCTCATGAGTTAGAACTGGTTAATTTTAGGTTTTTTCTACCAAAACCAAATGAGAAGGTCCCTGGGAGAGTGAGCACCCATCCTGCCTGGTCTCAGTCCCTCTACTGCCAACAGAGGCTGCTGCTGCTAGGCAGGAAGAAGTGATATTTAGAGCCTGTGTCTGCAGCAGGTATGAGCGGCAGGTGAGAAATAACTTCACTGGGACATTTTCCCATAATCTAAACAGTTAACACATCCTACCCATCTAGCTACACCCCTGCACCTTTCTGCTGCTAGCAAGCCACACCTCTTGACCCTTGATAGACTTTTAGAACTATTCCAACTAAAACCCAGTTCTTCTTTCAAAAGCAAGGATTAATGGGAAAACAATTAGCAGACCTGTGGAGTACTCCATCAAAATCAGACCATCAGAGTTTTGGGGTTTTTATTTTGTTGCAAACCGAGAAGAATGTGAGATGCAGGGAGTGAACTCCATCACCTCTGGGGCTATTTGCCTTCTGGATCACTCTCTAAGAAACGGATTTTCTTGGGTATTATTCCTTTGAAGGGATATTCTTGCCTTGGGTGAGAGGCAAGGCTTGGAAGAAACAAAGATCTAGGTATTTATTTGCCAGAGCTTGTGGATGGACTGCTGTCCCCAGTGCATGCCAGACCCACACCCAGTAGGAAACTGCATGGAAACCCCCAGTCCTGTCCTGATAAGGTGATCACCCGTAGTGCTATGAGGCAGCATGTTGGGCAGCAGCAGGGCTCCCCCAGACTGAGTCCTGGGGGCTCTCAAGACCAGCCAAAACCACCATGATCTCCTCACAAGAAGCCTTTGCCAAGACATTGGGCACCTTTCAGGGAGCATTGCTGAGCTCTTGTGTCTTGCCTTGGGGACACCAGCTGAAAGAGGAGCAAGGCAGACCCTCTGCTGTGGACATCGGCTACAGCCATGCTTGCAGACCTGCCCCATTTCCCTTGCCCATTTCCTCTCCAACCCCTTTCTTTCCAGCCCCTTCTCTGGAAAATGATCCTCATCCTCATCCTCCCTGCTGTAAAGGGAAGCCTAAAGAAAGCATCAAAATCAAGGGCTGCCTTGAATGGAGCAGAATGGAGGGCAGGAGGGGCTGGGAAGCTTTCCCCAGGGAGTCCTTCTTCAACACACCTTCAACTTTCTTATCACCAAACCCATTATGGAAGGGTTTTGAGGGGAAGATTTGTCACCACTCCGGAGTGATGACAGAGTGAAACTCTGCCTATCTTCCTCTAGACATTAGTTACATGGAGTGGGTGGTCCTGGTGGCAGCCTCAAGTTAAACAATTATTATCTCTTCTCACTTTGGGGTGATCCTCTCTGTGTTCTTACATCTAGCAGTGCTAACTATCCTTTTGTTTTCCCTTGAAACATTCATGGATCAAATAGGGAAAATTCCTTTCCGCTCCCCTCACCACTCCCCACCACCCACCCCACCTTGGCCATGGTTTCTGCACCCTGGGATGCGCAGGGCACGAGGAATGAAGGCAGAATTTGTTTTGCATCCTTGCTCACGGGTGTTGTGGCTGATTTCCCCTGCAGGGCAAAGGAAGAGAGAAGAAAGTGAGAGAAATGAAAGCTATTAGTACCAAACAATTAAGGACTATGGTTGAATTAGGTGAAGAACAAATAGGACTATTTGGGAAAAGCATTAGTGGATTGTAAAATAATACGATTTTAAGAA
This sequence comes from Buceros rhinoceros silvestris, assembly GCF_000710305.1. NCBI lineage: Eukaryota > Metazoa > Chordata > Aves > Bucerotiformes > Bucerotidae > Buceros > Buceros rhinoceros. The sequence continues at coordinate 10,254 of NW_010414990.1, forward strand.
ATGAGAAATAGCAACTGATTACAGGCTGCGTGGCACCAGCTTTACGTTGCTGCTTGTGCTGATGGCCTTGGAAGTTGCTTGGCTGGTCCAGTTTATTTTACTGTGATGGAAAGCACTGACGGATGAGGGAGATATAGGAGCAGCAGCCAGAGGTTTGTTTGCACCTTCATTGAATCCGAGCGTAATTCAGGTCGGAAGTGACTGCAGGAAATCTCTGATCCAGCCCACGCTCTGAGCAGAGCTCACTGCTGCTGGGTCAGGTTGCTCAGTTCAGCCAGCCTTTGAATGTGTCCAAGGATGATGACACCAAAGTCTGATCCATGGTCCAGTATTTGACTACCCTTCACGTGGAAAGTTTCCTTTCCTAATATCTAATTAGAGTTTTCCTCGATGCAACTTGTGTCCATTGCTCCTTGTTCCCTTTAATATTTTCCTGTACTCCAAGAAGAGTTTGACTCCATTGTCTCTAACACCCCACCAAATGTCCCTGTCATGGATGAAGGTGCCTGTGAAGGGGGATGTGCAAGCACACAATCCCTGGGAAAGCTGCCAGTGTGAGCATAATGGAATGTGACTTGTGATACCTCCAACACTCAAGGTTTAAATACTTCCACAAAAAAAAAAAAAAAAAAAAAAAAGAATGCTGCAGATCATGGTATTTTCTTCAAATTATTATTTAATGTTCTGAAGCTCCCTCACTGGAAGTAATGTGGCCATGATATTTATTTGTGTGATTTGGAGGCAGAGCCAGTACCTAGGGGTGTAATTGGTGCCTATGTAACTGAGAGCAGAAAATAACCTGGGAACAGTGTGTCTGTCCATCAGCTGTATGGTCAGCACATCTGCAGCACATCATGCTGGCACCTCTGCCACCCTCAGAGCAGGGTGCAGAGGATCCCTGACCATGAAGGGGGTACAGTGACCAAACATTGATGGTTTGGGTGCTTTGCTGCATTTTAGAAATGGTTACAATCTGGGAAGCGCTTGTGTCCTCAGCTCTGTGGATGGGATGGTCATGCAATGTCATCACAGGCATTGATACCTGGAGCGGTGCTGCTACCCATCCAGTGTGCCCTGCTACTGCTGGGAGAGCAGGGAGCACACAGGCCAGCCTCCTCGTGCAGTGATGTGATCTGCTTCAGGTGCTCTGAAAAGCCCTTGCTGTGCAGGCAAATGCAGACCAGCAGTACCAAAGAAAGGCAAAGACAACTGGGAAAGCAGATGTGCCATGGGGCCAGGTGGGGCAGAGCGTTCATCCCATTCTGCACGTGGCTATAACTGCACGGATCTAACATGGGGACAGGCCATAGATGGGGGACTCACAGAGCTCATTCCAGGTGTCCTGTCAGCTGGTATGCAGTGATCCAGGCACCCCATAACCCTTCCAGCTCTGGGGTCGAAGCAGGAGGTGGAAGAGTTTCTGCTAGAGGTGACTCTGCCTGCAAAGGAGCCATGGGCATGCACCAGGGAGTGCGCCGAAGTTCAGCTTCCCATGGCAGCAGGATTTGAAACATCCAGGATCTGAATTTCCTGTATTGATCACGTGTCTAGTCATATTTTGTCTGAAATTCCACAAGACATTTAAATTTTGGGGGGTCAGGCACTGAGAGGCATGTGTGATGCGCACACAGGTCCACCTAGGAGGAGCTTCTTGTTGCTTCCCTGCTGCTCTACTGTTTCTCAGAGTGGTCAGTTTGTGTTTAACTCTGTGCCTGGCTTTGACCTTCCCTCCTGTCCCCAAGACAACTGGTGTCACTGTTTTTAGCAGTAATCTTCTCTGAAATCACTGTGAACCAGGGGACAGGTTTCATCCTTCAGCCTGCATTACTGGGGTAGCACCCTGCACCCCCGGCTGCTCTTATAGGGGCATGTGGGGGTGTGTGTCAATATTCTTCTTCACATGGGTCTGCCATTAGTAGTGTCCCAAGCCCTGGAAAAACAGAACTCTATTTCTCTGTGGGACACATAGTGACTGCTCACCTAGCAGGACGAGGGATGCTACGGGGCGTTTCTCTCCCCAAATCCTTCTGCCTTTTAGCTTTTTGCCTTTAGAAAATTGGTTTTGCCTTACGAAAAATGCCTGGCAGGAGGCAGCACGC
>NW_010414991.1:0-292 GCF_000710305.1 Buceros rhinoceros silvestris
TCGGTCACCCCTGGTGACGCAGGGGCCCCCCCCACCAGCCCCAAGCCACCCGCCCAGAAAACCTCTATCCGGGGACTGGGACTGGCCCTCAAAGCCTTCAACCGCTCCAGGGGGAAAAGCATCCTGAGGGGGAAGAGGGAGGGCGAGGGGAGCCTGGGGAAGAGGGAGCGGGAGGGGGGCAGCAGGAGGGAGAGGTCCAGCGTGGCAGAGACATTGGCTGTGTCCTCTGGGGTGATCAGCCAAGACCCCGTTGCCACAAGCCCCGGCAGCGAGCCCACACCCAGACCACACC
>NW_010414991.1:539-928 GCF_000710305.1 Buceros rhinoceros silvestris
CAGCGCTCCCCGAGGGGATGCAGGTGCTGGCGGGGACCTGGAGGGACCCTTGGGAGTGCATGATGTCGCACCCAGCACTGGCCACCAAGAAGGAGCTGAACAGCCCGGTGAGACCCTGGCGGTGGCCGGCAGCAGGAAAGCAGAGGTATGTCCCTGGGAAGGCGCCGAAGCTTCCGTAGCAGAACCAGGGAAGGATGCTCCTGCAGCTGTGGCGAGGCTGATGGCACCGAAGGAAGGGGTGGCCAGGCCAGACGAAGGGCCTGAGGGGGGCAGCGGGTCCATCAGCCCCCAGGACCTCTCAGCGGTGGAGCAGCCACATGCAAAACGTGCCGCAGGCAGCCCCTGCCTGTCCACTGCTGGTGTGCAGAGAGCGGCCACCGAGGCGCGGG
>NW_010414991.1:990-1529 GCF_000710305.1 Buceros rhinoceros silvestris
CAAACCGGGCCGCGGGCAGCCCCGGCCTGTCCACTGCTGGTGTGCAGAGAGCGGCCACCGAGCAGCGGGGGGCTGAGGTTCGTCCCTGGGGAGCCACGGCGGGAAGAGGAGCTTTGCTGCGTCAGGAGGCAGTTGGTTCGCGGGAGGACAGTGGGGTCCCACTGGGTGAGGAGAGCCCGGCCAAGGTGCTGGAGAAGAGGAGCAGCCAGCCGGAGCCCCTCGGTCCTGGGGGGAGCCTGGGCACCAAGAGGGTCCCCCCAAGGAGCTGGAGCATGCAGGTGGCCCCAGCTGCAGCGGGGAAAGGCAGCCGAGCAGCGGGCAGGCAGGCAGAGCTCTGTCCGTGGGAAGTGGAGGATGAGCTGCTGGCTAGAACAGAAATCTGCCCGTGGGAAGAGCCTGCGGCTCCGTCCGCAAAGGAGAGACCGAGTCAGGACACGCAGGGGACTTCCAAAGGGGAAAGCAAAGCAGGATCGGGAGCACTTGAAGATATCAAAGCAAAGCTGGCAGAGACGGGTGGCCCATGGCCAAGACACAAGCAA
>NW_010414991.1:1969-2258 GCF_000710305.1 Buceros rhinoceros silvestris
TCTGCCGGGGGAAGGAGCACCCCCGGGTAAGAGCAGCCTTGCCCCGAAACACGCAGGTGCCTCCAAACCACCGGCGAAGGGGAGCGGCGAGCGCGAGGCCATCTGTCCCTGGGAGAGCCTGGGCACCGAGCAGACTCCAGAAACACCCCGCGCCGGGAGCCCTGCACTGCCCAAATCATCTTCAAAGAAATCCCAGAGTGCGGGGAGCCTGAAGGCAGAGGTCTGTCCTTGGGAGGCTCCGGAGCTCGTGTCCACCAACAAAGCAGAAATCTGCCCCTGGGAGGTGGCT
>NW_010414992.1:0-14137 GCF_000710305.1 Buceros rhinoceros silvestris
CCCCTTCTCAAACCGCGACACCTGGTTCAAATAAAATACTGCTCATCTGTGCTTTCGCTCTTGTGCAGCTCATGAACTGTTTCTGTTTTCCGCTCGTGGACATCATCCCTATGTGGAGCTCAGTCATGCCAAGACATTCACAGTGCACAGAATAGATTTCTTCCTGACCTGAACTACAGTTTGCCCTGCGAAGTGGAAGTTTGTTAAGCCTTGTAACATGCCAGTGCATTCACTGTCCTTCTATGATCTTTGCCCACAGTTGAACTTTCCAGACTTACTCACCCCTAAGTGCTGATCATTTGATTTTACACTCAACGGGGTCCTGCCCCAATGTCTTTTGCACGCACAGGCACGCAGAGTCCTAGCAAGCACTGCAAGACACTTCATCAGAGAGTGAGGAGAAGCATGAAGCTGGGAACTGACACCCTTCTGCCCTTGAGGATCCTTCCCACCAATATCTCCCGAGACACAGAAAACTTCCCAGCCTTTCACGTTTTCTAAATGGTTAGCTTGTTTGTTCGGTTTCACCTGAAATAAAAGACATCTGACCGAAACTCAAGGTTATTCCTTACGTGCAAAAAACATTAACAAGGAGCCTTTCACAGCCTAACACAGAGGATACTGCGTATCAGCACCCCAGACTACGATCCCTTCCGAGCATCTTCCTCTGAGTTTAGTTGTATTATTCTGCAAAGACTTATACCTCCTGTTTACTTCTGACTTGCCCTTACCCTAGAACCGAGCGTCTTAAGACACCGTTGTGTAAAATGTCCTCCCTTTCACAGAGGAGAGCGACACAAACTGCGTGCTGCTCCATACAGCATCCGCAGACATCTGATCCTTTAAGTAAATTCCTCAGTGTCTTTCATTCTGCAAGATCATCCCAAATAAAATGAGCTCCACGTTTTCTACAATCAGGAATGAGAATCTTAAATAATTTGTCTAAATTATGAAAGTGAGAACTGGAAGCAAACATACTAGGCTCACAGTCATCTTCTGATGGTGTTCATTTTGTTTCAGTAAGGATTTAGTAACGCTCAGCAGCACTTTGGCTCAGTATTTGCCGGTGTTATTCCAGCACCGTCGAGCCAAGGCTATTCTGACCTGCGAATGTGTGTGCCTGTTACTCTTTCAAACTCTTCTCAGGATGGATTTGCAATCGTACAGGCATTGCAATGTACAGGAGCAACTCACTGGTGCTACAAATCTTGAACAAAGATTTACAATAGCCTTGGTCCAAAATTAAATAATTGTTTCATCATAGAAGGTTTGGGCTGGAAGGGTCCTTCAAAGATCACGTAGTTGCAACTCCCCTGCCACAGGCAGGGACATTGTCCACTAGAAAGATGTTGCGCGAAGCCCCATCCAACTAGACCTTTTGAACCTTTCAGTGATGGGACAGCCACAACTTCTCTGGGCAGCCTGCTGCAGCGTCTTATCACCCTCACCATAAAAGATTTCCTCCCTGTGTCTGATCCAAAACTTGCCTTTTCAGCGTGTAGAAGAATCGGCCCTTGGCCCGTCACCTCAGGTCCTGGTAAAAACTCTTCCTCCACCTTTCGTATAAGCTCACTTTGTATACTGAGAGGCTGCAGTAAGGCCTCCCTGGAGCCTTCTTGTCTCCAGGCTGATCAATCCCAACTCTCTCAGCTTTCCTTCGTAGGAGAGGTGTCCATTTCCTCTGACCATTTTTGCGGTCCTCCTCCAGACCAGCTCCAACAGATCCATGTCTTCCGCATACCAGGGAGCGCAGCGCTGAAAGCAGTACTCCAGGCAGGATCGCATCGGAGCGTTTCACATGCAAACAATACAGAGGGGTTTAGGGGTTTTTTTGGTCAGAGTTTAATGTCTTGAAAGGAAGATCTATGGAAGAACTGTAGAATTGTTTCTGTATCAGATAAGTCACGTTTCAGTGCCTATGTAAAACCAGGAATCAACATGATCAAAACAAAATTTCACAAGGGTACCCAGTATTCACCTATACACAGAATCTTCTGAAACTTGAAGGATCTGTGGCTGATTTGGGGGACGCAATCCCTCATGTGTGTGGAAAACACGTGGTTTTTTCCCATTCAGGTGTGGTTCAGAGCACCTACCAACCCACACTGAAAGATCAAACCAAACAAATCTTTGTGGAGAGCTGATGCCAGAACCCCAGACATGGTTGCCGTCTCTGTGCCAGTGTGGTAGGGACACCAGCAGTACTCTGGCTTACTGTACGCCCATAGATTAGTGTATGTTGCCTGAAAAGGCCAAAGGTTTGCTGGTAATACAGTGGATTATTCTTTGCTTACTGAAATGTACACTCAGCTGCCAGATAAAGATTCTGCTAGCGCTGTCAAAGAAGCAATTTCCTTTCGAAGTAATGCTGTAATTAAAACTTGTGCTAGAGGGCATTCGGAACACAATGGGACTGCTTCTCCAATTATACCAGAGATGTAAAGAAGTAATTGAACAGAGAATTTTGTTCATCTGTCGTTACCAGTACAATATGGATCAGTTATACACTGGAGGCACACCGTGCGGCTGTGCGAGCAAAATTACGAGTATAGTTCTACCGTCATGTTTAACTGATAACAGAGGTGTGTTCTGCAGTGCCTCCGGCTCCAGCCACATTTTTGCCACATCCCTTCTGGTGACATTAGTACTCATGGAGCTACAAGATTAGCAGTAACCCCATCCTGGATAAGGAGGGCAGGGAAGCAAGACAGACTTGTACAGCAATAGGTAAAATAGCTACTTCAACATAACAACTTTATCTTCTGTTATGCTGTTGATGTTTTTCTTCTGTTTCTATTCCTTTAGTTTTACACAGCTTAATTACAAAGCCTTGCAATTCATCCTCCCATTCATCAGCTGTCATCCAACATTTACCTTCCACATACATCACCACTAACTCGGTCCAATGCTTCCTACAGAAGTCACAGCGCACAGAGCTCTGCAGTCAACGCCCGTCACGCTTTCTCCTGCCACACCACAGGATCCCTCAGACCACCGATGTCCTCTTTGACCTCTACCTCAAACCACCAGCCAGACTGAGGTAAGCAAAGACACGCTTCCACGCCACACCAAGATGGAGCAAGCACAGTTTACGTAGCTGACTGAAACACCTCCACAGCCGAAACCATTAATTTCAGTCCTGACAGAGGGACCAGACACGATGTACAGCTCCAAGTACTGTATCGTCAGTGAAGCACGATCACGACTGGGACAAGCATTGACACCTGCCTAGCGCTAAGGCAGGTATTACCAATTTTCACACTCAAACGTGTCTAAAAGCAGCATGACTGGGGCTGCCCTGGTAGGGAAGAAAAGCCGTAAGCCAGTGCGACCCTACACTGGCAGGGCAGCACAAGCCCAGGGCTAAGTCTTCCAGCTTTTATAATTCTTCAGTTCTGGTTTGTCCAGCTACAACACTTAGCACCAGAGTCTGAAAGTTTAACACCGTTTGCTCCAAATCCAAAAGCTACTGCCCACACTATGGAAGAATATTTATTCAGTTATACCCCAGAAAAGTGTTTTTAACTACCACCCCTTGCTTTAGCAATATGTCTCTCAAATGTTTTCAGTTTACATCATGGCATTAAAAAAGAACCACACTCAGATTTTTTCATTGTATTATATATTCTAAGCAGTTTAATGGTAATTTAGCAAATTTCAATATTTCTCACATAATTTCTTTGTGTCTTTTTTGTAATCAATCTACCTACTAAAATACTCAGTTTTTGCTTTTTATGCATGGCATAAAGGTCGGACATTGAATTAAAATTTTCTGGTATTTCAGAAACTGTACAGCTTTTGGTTTTGTCACCTCAAATTCACATTTATTCTTCAGCTACTTAAGGAAAGCCTTCACAAGGTAAATACTCTTCTATGTATCTCCTTGCACCTCTTTGATCACTGTCCTCCAACCATTCAGTAATCCATCAGTAATTATAACTTCTTAGCTGCTTTTGCCTAAAAAGGACCAATTTATCACAGACCGTCATGAATCCTGGTTTTAAATTATCAAAAGTCCAGTTACCGAGAGGAATGGGGAATATCTCTTTCCCCTTAAAGTGACTGATTTCATGTAAAACCTTGCAACATTTCATTTTTTAATTAGGTACAACCTTATCAAATACAAAGAGGTTCACCGTCCTTTTATTTTCTACCCAGAGAATGAAATACAGCAAATATTAATCGCACACCAGTGAAGTGCTGGACCTAATAATGCTTCCAGCATACTTTGACAACTTCTAATCCATCCCCTTTCATTACAAACATATACTTGAAAGAACAGGCCTAAACTTCTTATATCCAAACATCCCAGGGTACACAAAAAAAAAAAAATACAGCTAGTTATAAGTTGAGAAGAAAAACAGGATTAATTCAGACAAACAGGAAAAAAATAGAATATAGCCAACACAGGTTCAGGACTGTCCACACTGCTGCTGTTATGAATCATCTATCTCCACTGGAATTACTAGTTAGAAAAGACTTTTAGTTCTTATTAAATGCTTTTGTGCCAGGCTTAGAGAAGGGAAGACCCTGTGGTTGCAACTGACAGGAGTCCCCTGGGACAGGGAACCTTCCTGATCCACAGTCCTTCTCATCCAGGCTCTCACCTCCATCCTCGAGGTGCGGAGCAGAGGCAGAGGCAGTGCACAGCCTCCTCGGCAGCTTTCTCTTTTCAGACCAGGCCTCGGAAAGACGGTAGCCAGGGACTTTTACACTAGGAACTAAAGAGAATGCTAGCAAATGCTTTTGTGAAATCAAACACAACAGCTAGCAGATGACACAGAGACAAATCACTAGAAGAGGAATTGAAAGCACTGACATTGACAAAAGCTCACAGTACAACTCCTGTTCTACATGCAGGAACACAGACGAGGCTAGTATTTTACTTCTATTTTTTCCCCCCCAACACCTTTGAATGCCTCAGGAGTATTCATACCACACCAAGAAAAGCCCTGGGTCCAAACACTGCAATTATTGGCCCAGCTGGGAGGCACTGGCACAAAGGAAACAGAGCAGGACTCTCAGCAACCACTTGCTGAAATTTCTCCCACTAATCTGCTGAGGGGACATGGGTTTTCTCCATCCACCATGGCTAAATACCCTGATCTTTTACTTCAGGGATGCAGCTTGGAAGGGATCCCTTGCACGGATGAGCTAGAAACAAACCTCAAGGAACTCGTCCATTAGCACATGATCCAGTCTCCCTCACATGATATTCAATCGCCGCCTGCCAGCACAGACTTCACTCTGCATTTTGCTTTCACACCGCTTTCGCCTTTGAGTTAAAAGTCTTTAACAGACGAGATGCGAGGGACAATTGAGAAGCAGCAAAGAGGTTCCTTGTTCGGGTCCAACAAGCTGCATACAGCAGTGCCAGCCTTTTCATTACCACGCGTAAAAGCACACCCGGTAAGAGGATTGCACGGCCAGTATAAAACAGAAAGGTTTACCAACTCCTGGAAAGAGATGTAAGTCACAGCTACTATTGAAAACGAGTACACAAAAGTCAGAGGAAGCAGAATTTTAGAAAGTTTAAAAGCTTAATATGGAACCTGCATTACTTCTTCATGATTGGCAGGGCAAAAAGGGTTCTCAAAGCCTTCTCATAGTAGTACTCTTGGTTTCCACGCTACCTGTAGGAAAGACTATTTTCAGACAGAAATAAATAAGCAGAGCTTGCTTTTTAGGGAAAAGGATGATACTGGAATCTAAAATCCCAGCACACATTAGGCATGATTTCTCAACCTTCCAAAAGTGACAAAAACAAAAGCTTCAGACACACTGGTACTTCACAGCATGCTGTGATTGAATTTTATTTCCTTCACCAGATTTGTTTAATTACTTTGAGTTACACTAAGTTGACACAAAAATCTCAAAACGGTAGTTGGAAAATGATGATTTTTCAGACAGGAATGTAACTCAGCCCTAGCACAACCCCACCTACTTGATGTGAGGTTTCTCCAAGAAAGGGACAGTCCATCATTATCATTACTAAATTGTTACCACTGTAGTGGTGTACATAAAAATAAAGGAATCCCAATCCTGCACCAATGAGTTAAGAGTCTGAAATCATCTGCAGTAATGCTAACCGCTATGATACCAGCAGATAGCTTCTACACAAGTTAAAACAGAAAGCTAGCATCAATATATGGTCATTGGCAGTAATTTCACAAGCAGAGGAAGAAAAGTAACTCCGGGGTAATATAGTAGAAGACCTTCTGAAATCTTTGCAGAACCACAGTTTCATTCCTAGCCCAGAGTATCAAAGTCTGGGATAAGCCAGAAGGATCAAATTAAACAGCTGAACCAAAACTGCGATGTAGTGTCAGGAAAAGCCAGAGAAGTCAAGATTTTTATTCACTGCAGCTGGGCAAAGCCCTACATACAAAAGGCTGCAGAACTGAAGCAATGAAAAGGCAGAGGAAATACTGGAGCCATTAGAGAGGGAAGGCTTTTAAACAAGCACCAGACAAGAAAGTCCGCGGCACTTCGGGCTAGGAATTCAGTGCAGAGAAAGTCACAGATCCATTAAGTGGAATACAGCAATCCAGTTTGGCACGAGTTTAACAAATTAAACACACATTTTTGGCAGAAGCAAAAACGCACACTCCAAAATAAGAATATAAAGCTAACAATCTAGAGAAGTTTAATATACAAAATGCATAGAGAAATAAACAATATCTTATAAATTCATTTGGTTACAGACTCATGCATCCTAGCTTTAAACCTATAAATGATAACACGAAACAAGGCCCCGTCATACAGACTTTAACCACAGGGGTATGGCTACGTGGAACTCATGCTAGTACTTTAAGCATGGGAGCAGAAGCCTGAAGGAAAGGGCCTCAAGGTAGGAAGACTGGTATTAACTCCTAAATACTGCTGGTGGTATACTGTTGGAATGCATCCAATAAACCAATAGATATCCCCATAGCACACAATGTTAGCTCTAGCCTCACCGTGCAGTCACAGAGTATTTGTAAAGCACTACAGAAAGCTTACGACTAATTTTACCTCCTGAAGTTTACAGGAAACAAGGCGTAGATGAAGAGGTCATTTGTGACTAGAAGCAAGAAACAGACTTAAATCCATAGCATCTCACAGTGCTACTCATGTTTTAATTACGCATTAAGAATACTGTTCTGCAAATTTTGGAACTAATTGCGATCGCTCTGGGGGTCCTCACTTCCAGCGAAGCCAAGGATGTCAGCTCATTGCAAGACCGGGCCTCAACCCCTTGCAGTTAACTAAAATAGCTAGAGGAGCAAAAAGAAAATATGACTTGTGCGCTACAGGTGGGCAGTGCCACAGTAACTTTCAAACTCTTTAGCTTTTTATTTCACAAACAGGCAGCATCGCGCTAACCCATGGGCGTTTATGACTGATGCGTCTGCATGAAGCTTCTCATGAATGCTGCAAGCTTCTGAACGTCTTCTACAGTCACCGCGTTATACAAAGACGCACGGATTCCTCCCACAGATCTGAATTGAAAAGAGAAGGGGAGGAAAAAAAATAGAAAGGTTTTGTATATTCTAAAAGAGACATTAATAACATTCACAGACATTAAATCTACCCCTACTCCAACGGCACAGAATTCACATGTTGGGTGAATGATAAGCAACACCTAATTCTTCCAGGCAAGCTTGCAATCCAGAGAAACCTCAATATTTATTATTTACAACTCCAACACTCCAGCCCTGTGACACCAAAAAGCCACCTTTTTTAATCCCACAAACACCACTGAACACGGGGAGGAACTCTTGCAACCAGGTAGACAAGCCACACAGTCAAAGGCTTTATACACCGGCAGGATCTGACCTCAAGAGTCCCCCTCTTTGGCATGTGCACGGAGCCTGATTTCTCAAATCAGAAGAAAACGGAATTAAGGAGAAAGCTCTCCGAGCCCCACCACACCTAAGCAGCAGCTGACCCACTAGCAGTCTCTGACTACAGTCAGACTATAGGCTGCTGTTCTCAACTGACGCCAAACCAATACAAGGAACAACTCACGAGTGAGGAAAGCTGGTAAGTCAGTGCACAATGCCTGCTGCTGTGTGACTGCAGTAACCGTTTACACTGCACAGGAACGAGATTCATCTGACTAACACTCACCGATGCCCTTTCAGAGATATCATGTTAAGTTCCACAGCTTTCTCAAGAAATTTCTTCTCCAGTGCTTCATCACCCTGGGTACTGCCAATACGGAAGGGGACATTCATTCTGCTTCGGTTCTTTTTCTCCACTGGACATCTAGAAAAGTTCCAGAATGCAATGACTAACCTGTTTTGTGCTAAACTTACATTTTCAGCTCCACGCAACTTCAGAAAGCAAATAATTGCATTTGTTTAGCACCGAAGTAATTCCTCCATAATTGAGCAGATCATTATTTTCTGTGGAAGGAAGCAAGCTTCCTTTTCTTACACCAAATGTAACAGAAACTTTAAGCTGAAGCTTATTAACCCTTCCTGACATACTCTTCCCAGAGGAATGCACAAGAGGCTTGTAAACAGACCTAATTACAATAAATAAATAAACAAAAACCACCATCCCCACCCAGGACAGCCTTAGTTACATTCCCCAGGGTAAGTGAGGTTAGTTACACTAAACTTTGACTAAGGAGTTTCTTCTCTTTACCTTCAACGACCAAGACACTTATTTTAACTCAGCTTGTCACAAGTGCTACCAGAACTGAGCCTGACTCAGCTAAACAGAGCTAAATCAAGTATAAAAAACATAGCAAAAGGAAGTTCCCGTGGATGCTGAGAGAACAGAGACTTCGGTTAATGGTCTCAGTCCACCTTCCATATTAGGATTATACAGAAGCAGGAACATCTCAAGCAGAGAAGAGATATCTGTAGAACAAATCTCACACTACATACATGGCCACAACACACGAGGTGTGTCACAGCTCCTTAACCTCTTAAAATTCCCTTTAACCTAAAGTAGAAAACTAAAGATACATTTAAAACAAAATTGCTCTTCAATTATTTTGTGAAGGTAAGAACAGGGCGGGGAAGATTTAACTATTTTTCTTCAGTGCTTCTAGTTACAAAGGAGATATGAGGCCTCCAGGTCTATCATTTCCTAAGACTGAGATTCTTGCAGGGATTCATTAGGAGTAAGTTCTCACAAACACCATGCAAATTTCACAACTATTATTATTCTATTTGACAAAAAAAAAAGTGTATCATGCTTTTTTAGTTCCTCCCTTGTTCCCTTGTACAGACGTCTCCATTATGAGGAGGGAAAAAAAAAAAATAGTATTATCTGCCTATGCAAATTTTCTGCTTCAGATGGAACCAGGAAAACACTCTTCAAAAAGGCCTATGCTTGTAAGCACCTTCGTCGCTGCAAGTTTTGGAAGATTCGGTTGCTATTAGGCCACAGGATGTAACTCGGATAGACAGTGCGCAGGCTTTGGAAAGCCAACTGCAAACGCCACACGGCACTCTGTGGAACAAAGTCTGCATTCGCTCAGTGGCTTGTCACACTGCTTACCCAGTGAAGCACGACACAGACGAGGTGACGCGGTACAGCTGGGCAGGCAGCTTCAGGCTGTCTTCCTTTTAGTCACAGAGACTATTTAAAAAACCCAGTCTTAACTGAATTGCTTAGTAAGACGCATACCGTTCAGTCAGCAAAGCTTTCTTTGTGCTCCCAGCTGACTACTTGCCATCCCATCTGCACTGCATCTCCCACTCGCAGCCTTACAGACCTGCTTGCCAGGAACAGAGTTCTGTTTGTCACAAAATGTTTTTTCAAGGCTTCATGTGTGTTTGCTGAGGTTTATGAAAAATCCTCCGGATTTCAGTAGAGAGGATCACAGTCCTGATCATAACAATGCTAACGGCAAAGCTGTTCTCATTAACCAGATGGATACGTAGAATGTATTAAATATTACAATTAAGCTATATTGCTGCAAATTAAGGTTGAAGCCAGCTTTAATTTAAAATCCAAATTTAATTTGCCCTAACTTTGATGTGAAAATTAATTAGGTCTCAAAACTGTTGATTTTATACTGAAGGTGAAGGAAAATATTCTGCAGTTTCATAGTCAATTACTAGTTTACGAGCTTGCTGAGTATTAGAATTTTTCCAAATTCCATTAGCTTTCAAGTATACATATATTTGGTCCTGTAAGCTCAAAAATACCTTGCAACAATATCTAAAGAGCATAGGGTTGAATCTACTTTAGAAAAAACATCAAAAATAACTGAAGAAAATAAACTGCAGGTAAAGAAAATGTATTACATTTTGACTACATCTAGGTTCCTCTTCCTGTTTCAGAAAGTGTTTCAGTACTTGGCACAATTAGTTAATAAAAATTCTCTGCTTGACAGAGAAAAAGCAGAGTCTTTGACTGCTGAAAGACATGGTAGGAAGAATTTGATGCAAAAGCAGTCTCTACATTTCTTACAAGCCACTTCCTCTGTTTTGGTCTGCATTTCCCCAAGAGAGTCAGTCAGCACACAATCCAGAATCTGCTTATCTGGGAAGTTTTGTATATTCTTCTCCTACGTTCCTGCATTTTAAGTTCATAACATATCTTATTAATATGTTTCGCAACTGATCTCTACAGGATAACTTGAAATAATTTCTTCCTACTGGAATGATAACTATCCAAGAATGAGTCTCAAGTGAATGGGTTATACAAATAATTCCTGTAGGATCCCTCCAAGTTTCTGCATATTGAAAAGTAACTTTAAAAATATGCTGCAGACTCTTAAAAGTCATTAATGTGTTTGGCTCTGCAACTAATATTGAAAGCAAGGAGAAAAGTGTGGCAACTTACACATAGAATCCATTAGATTCGTCTATAATATCATATATCATTCGTGACTTAATTAAACTAAGTTTATCCATAGCTGCAGCTCCACCATTATTCTTTATCCACTCCAGTACCAATCCCGTGATATAAATACTGCAAGAGGAAAGAACATTTTTCAGTCAGATTATTTTTTAAAAAACAGAAAAGAATAACAGTTTGTTTAATAGTTCACAAAATGTTTCAACAGCAACAAAATACTACGGGCTTAGGATGCTTAACGACTCTGAATCTGGACTATTTTACAAGTTACAGCAATTCTAAGCAACAATGGTTATTGCACACAGATGAAATATCCTGCAATCCAAATGCTACACAAATCTGTTTAACCAAACTCAATCCTTTGTACCGCAGAAGGACAAGTCCTGCGGGTTTCCTGCATCCCTGCAGGGCTCCCAGGGACATGCCCAGACGTGCTGCTCCAACTGCCAGTTCATTGACAACAGAACTGCCTGTCACGTCCTAGGAGGAGACAGAGCTAGCCCCCATCAGGAGCATCCACCCTGCGCAGTTCCTCTAGTGCAGACACACGGGTGAACCACAAACGTATGTGCATTAACAGTGCCAGGAATCTAATCACATTTTCACAAGTGTGAAAAACAAAAAACGATAATCCCATTTCTGACTAAAAAGACCTTTTGAGGTTAGTGAAACCAACGGTGATGTAACACACTTAATTATTCACTACCATTCAAGTTCTAAGTAGAGACCTGGAAGCCTGCTGGCATGACATGGCTCGGGACCAGGTATTTCAATGCTAGTTACTAAGAGCAACATAAAAAAATCCAACGCCTTTTGCCTTTGTGCTTTTGCTACAAAACTCAGCTTGTTCAAGTTCAGGCATTTCCCACGACTACAATACTTTACATAAAAAAAGTGTTCACAAGTCTTTATGGCATATTTCCAACACGTTTCCTTTTATTAATCCCTTCACCACCGATTCTAAGGGCATGCTCAGAGAACATTATCCTACAAGTTTCCCTAACACCAATCTTGCAGGAGGTGTTTTAAACTTCGCTACTTTTAATTTCTGTGGGGTTGCCAGCATCAAATCTTTGAACACTGCCGAAAAACAGAGGTTACAGATTGCCTTTTGCACAAAGCACCTTATAGCTTTCAGAGCACGATGTTGCCACATTCACGTCAGCATGCTGTTAACTAACAGCATAAAAACTTCAGTGAAGTATTGCCTATGTCCTCAGCCGACACACAGGGCCACATCCACCTCTTGCCCTCGCTTCCCTGAGTGAGGGTTCTGGGACAAGTTTAAGGAAGTCAGCCTTAGAATCATCCACAAAATCCAGCCACCTGAAATTTTATCCTGTCTTTTGTCAGTCAAAATAATGTTTCTGGAGCACTTTTAAATGCAAAATGCATTCTGGAGCTTGGAAATGAGATGTTTATGGCAAATTCATCATTAATTTTAGCACAGTAGATTAGGGTCAAAGAGTCAAGCTTCATAGCACCAAGAGGTTAAATCCATTAGCATCACTTTAATCTAATTTAACATCCTGCTGAAGTAACTTTTGCGAATTCAGTTAATATTTCCTGCCTCTTTGTCAGCAAACCATTAGAGTGCAAGGAAAAGAGTAGAGAAAGAGAGAACTAAGAAGCTTTGCCAGTTCCTTACAAAAACTGTAACAGGCATTAGAGCCAAGCCACACAGATGTGCACCCTGCCAACATCTGAGCCAGTGTTACGCTCTGGATTGTAGAGGGTACTCCAGTGTGGGTCTGTAGCACGAAGTGAAATCTGGCAAGGCAATGATCAGACATGAAAAGGGCTGTTATTGCAAGTTCACTTCCATCTCCCTTAATCTCCCACTACTCCGTTAATGTTAGTGACGGATCGTGAACCCCAGCAAAAGCAGCACTTTCTTTTCAGAAGTTCTTTGCGGTGGCTAAAATAAAGCTGCAGAATTCAATTTATTTTGCTTTTCAAACCAGAGTAGCGACACTGTGTTCAAGGGCTGAGATTAACTAGAACTTTGTTTTTTCAAATGGAAATGGCTTTGTACTTGGAAAACATGAATGGCTGTACTTAAAATCTGGCATGTGCAAGCGCATGGTCTCCAAAACAGTACGCCTTACTCAGCAGCCAGAAAAACAACCCCTCACAAAACAGAGGCTTCACCAATCACTGGGGAAAAGGACACAGCTACTGCCCATGTTACAAAGCTACGTTCAGAAAGAAGACAAAGATCTGGAAACACTGTCAGGTTAGTTCGTCCTTGGCTTAACAGCAGTCCTAAGGACGCTAGGTGTACCCAGCTGACTGGCAGACAGGCTGACAGAGAGAGAACATCCTTACAGCACAGCATACTCTACAGCATGCAAAGCTCCTTGTCCACTGTAACATCTGGAATAAACTTACGCTCACTAGGTTTACTGTTCTTTTGAAAAGTTAAGATAACCACCTCTTTATCATTGCAATAGTACACCCGTGACGAGAATCAGCAAATTCAGGGATACAATTAGCATCAGCTAAAATTCTACTGAATTTAAGTAAACAATGGCATTCAGGTAGCCTTTATACACAACAATGAATGTACTTTTTGCCTGTGCAGTGCATTTAATATCTGTTGGACGTGATTAGGCAACATAATTAGGCAAATTCTGGTATGTACAAAAAAGCTCCAAGAGCTGGCTGAGATTAAAAATCAATATTACATTACGGAAGTTATCAAAAGGAAATATTATCTTTGAAAAGAATGATTTCTAATTCTAAAGTAACTTTTAAAAGCTCAGGGAAAAAAAGGATACCTGGTTTGAAGATTTTAAGGTAATCATTTTAGTGGACATCATTGGTATAAAAATGCTCCAGATTAAGGATGGGTAGATACTACTGGCTCAACACCTAAATATTCCAGTAGGAAAGCATCATTTCACTAGCTATCAGAAGCTAGGAGATAGTAATTTTAAAAGAGCAAGCTGTAGTCTATTCTGCTTCTTGCATACATGAAATCACCAGTACACAACAACTTTATTATCTTGACTGCTAGCAATTTTTATGAAGCTAGATCAGTGTTATTTTTGGATACTAAGCCAAACACTGAGGCAGTAGTCAAAGAAATACGGAACGTTGTACTAGAGAACAAGGCACAAAGAACAGTCTTTTACTGTTTTATATTACTAAAACCTTTGATAACAATAATATTTTCTGTTTTCCAGCAAAAGAAAAATCAATAGGGATCTGAAGGTTCAAAAACTGAGAATGACCTTAGGAAGAAATGAAATCCAATCAAGTGCCAAATGACCTACTTGCAATGACAGAAGCTTCACCACTGACTTGACTCGAGTTGTGGTCGTGGAGG